>NC_056751.1:256461102-256706102 GCF_019279795.1 Protopterus annectens | reverse complement strand
GATATGATATGTAGTTTAATGAATTTGGTATGTACTATTTTTTTTAAATCTAGTTAACATTTTTGGGCACGTGATTTGCTATAAGGTTTTTAAGCAATAAGATAGGAAGCAGTTGTATTGTCTGATGAAGTCTTGATGGAAGAAAACATCTGTACATGCTGTTTGCTGTGATGCATGGTCGCTAATAAATTGTATTTATTTTATTCATCCTTGGCTCCTATTACCTTGCATTTGACTGGTTTTAAGTCATGTGGTTCTGGTTACCAGTACATTATGCCTTTTTTTGGTGATGGGGCTAGATCTGACAAACCTCTTTTAAGGGTGAAAGCGCTCTTTTAATTTTTTTTCAATAAAGAATTTTTGATTACTAAACAAGTTATAAGCTCTTGATTACTCTGAAATCTCAACTGAGCTTGTCTACAGTACATGGTTCATTTTTCTTGATTTTTGAGGAGTCTCAGCCAGCACATTTATTGCTTACAGGTAACAGTTTTCCCTGTGGTCTATTGTTTTTTCCTTATGTCGCCTTACTCCACGAAGGCTGGAAAACTATTGTGCCTCACTACAAGGATCTGTGATTTTTATAGATGCACACACACACACACACACACACACACACACACACATATATATATATATATATATATATATATATATATATAGATATGTATATATGGGTCTACGTCATAACATTGAAATTCATAACATTGAGACCAAAACATCTAAATCACAAAACATTGAAAACCCATAACATTGAAAACTCAGAACATTGAAAGTGTACTTCATAACATTGAAAACTACAATGCATATGTAAATAACATCCTCTCCACCTATAACAACACCTAACTAACAAACACACTTTTGACATACATTTCTGCAGGGGGCAAGCCCCCCTGCAAACCCCCCCCTATAAATTAAATATACCAACTCCTTGATCGCACTACAGTGGAAAAAAGTTAATTTCCTAACCTCAGTGTATTAAAATCACCATACACTGAGGTTAGGAAATTAATTAAAAAACTCTTGGGGTTGGTATATTTAATTTATTGGAGGGTGCAGGGGGGGCTTGCCCCCCTGCAGAAATGTAGTACAAAGTGTGTTTGTCATTTAGGTGTTAGTGTAGGTGGAGGGGATCTTATCTACTTGTGCAATGTAGTTTTCAATGTTATGAAGCAGACTTTCAATGTTCTGAATTTTCAATGTTTTGGGTTTTCAGTTTTTTGAATTTTTGATGTTATGGTCTCAATGTTATGAAATTCAACATTATGAAATTTCAGTGTTATGAAGAAGACCCATATAAATCTCTCTCTCTCTCTACATATATATATAAATATATATACATATATATATATATATATATATATATATATATATATATATATATATATATATATATATATATATATATATATATATATATATATATATATATGCAGATATAGATATATATGTATAGAGATACAGATGTACATATGAAGATATAGATATATATCACAAGGTTGTGTGTCAGGCCTGGCAAGCCGGTACGTAAAAATCAACTGCTAATCATTAGCGGACCGGAGTTCCACTGTGGCGACCCCTAACCAAGAAAAGCCAAAAGACTCAAAAAAAATGTATATATTTGTGTGTGTGCACTTTCTGTGGTTGGATATTCCCTTTTTCCTGCATTGTACAATCTTGGAGGGGGTGTAGGTTGTGCAGCGTGCCCCATTCAAAAACAATTATTTTACTGTTTTTGTTCATTCAGTAGTCCATTTTCACACAGTTTATTTCAATGAAAGTAATTTTTCGTATGGATTTTCATCATGCACCCATATATATATATACACACACGCACATATATATATATATATATATATATATATATATATATATATATAGATATATAGATATATATATATTGTGAAAACGTATACATATAAATGTATTTTATATATGTATTTACATATATACAATATATGTATATGCACACACAGATCATGATATATAAAACATTGATAATAAAATATTAATATGCAGATAAAGATTACTTGTGTGTTAACTCTAGGATATCTGCTTATTAGGGAAAAGATGTATCATATAGGTTCATAGGTAGTTACAAAGCTAGAATCCTCAATGACTACTGAGAAATGTAGCTAAATAACCCAGTAGAACAGTGATGTATTAGCCAAGCCAAATGAAGGTGAACTGTACCACATACCCTAGAAGTAAATTTGTGCTTTCTCATCTTTCTCATCTTTTCATTATTTTTGGATATAAAGGTAGCTATTATGTTATTTTATATCCAGAGTTAGTCTCTTCTAAAGAGTTGGGGTGTATTGTGTTAGATATTTATAATGAGACAGGTCCTATTTATGTACTGATGAAAGCTGAGTCAGTTTTCTTGATGACCCTAGTTTTGTGGAGTCTTTCATAGCACAGAACTTCAGGCAGAGATCACCACAAACATGTCTATATGAGATGCAGCAGAATAAAAGGGTTCTGTATCTGTCTGAGTAGCTTAGAGGGTCTGGTGCAATAAATGTCTTAAGAATTTCCATGGTCTCTCTAGTTGGACGAAATACTTGGAAAGATACAGGAAGAACTGATCATTATATTTATTAAGAGGTCTGATTTATTTTGCATATTTTTGGCTCCCTGTGGCTAATCACTGGCTATTTCCAGGTCCAAGCTAATCTTGACACATGTCCAGCACTAGTAAGGAGAGTGGGGATCCTGAGGCAACATCATAGTGCTTCTATTGAGTGTTTTTTCTTAACTGCTCTTCCACCATGTGTGTGCCTAGTAATATCCTGATGGTGGGATGTGCAGTGGGTATCAGCACTCATTCCTTCCACCATGTGTGTGCCTAGTAATATGCTGATGGTGGGATGTGCAGTGGGTATCAGCACTCATTCCTTCCACCATGTGTGTGCCTAGTAATATGCTGATGGTGGGATGTGCAGTGGGTATCAGCACTCACTTCCTTCCATCATGTGTTTACCTAGTAATAATATCCAGATTGTGGGATGTGCAGTAGGTATCAGCTCTCACTTCCTTCCACCATGTGTGTGCCTAGTAATACCCCAATGGTGGGATGTGCATTGGGTATCAGTGCTCACATCCTTCCATCATGTGTGTCCCTAGTACTACGCTGATGGTGGAATGTGCAGTGGGTATCAGTGCTCACATCCTTCCATCATGTGTGTCCCTAGTACTACGCTGATGGTGGAATGTGCAGTGGGTATCAGCTCTCACTTCCTTCCACCATGTGTATGCCTAGTAATAATATCCAGATGGTGGGATGTGCAGTGGATATCGGTACTCATTTCCTTCCACCATGTGTGTGCCTAGTAATATCCTGATGTTATGATGTGCATTGGGTATCAGCTCTCAATTCCTTCCACCATGTGTGTGCCTAGTAATATCCTAATGTTATGATGTGCATTGGGTATCAGCTCTCAATTCCTTCCACCATGTGTGTGCCTAGTAATACACTGACGGTGGGATGTGCAGTGGGTATCAGCACTCACTTCCTTCCACCATGTGTGTGCCTAGTAATATGCTGATGGTGGAATATGCAGTGGGTATCAGCGCTCACTTGCTTCCACCATGTGTGTGCCTAGTAATATCCTAATGTTATGATGTGCATTGGGTATCAGCTCTCAATTCCTTCCACCATGTGTGTGCCTAGTAATATGCTGATGGTGGGATGTGCAGTGGGTATTGGCACTCACTTCCTTCCACCATGTGTGTGCCTAGTAATATGCTGATGGTGGAATATGCAGTGGATATCAGCGCTCACTTCCTTCCACCATGTGTGTGCCTAGTAATATGGTGATGGTGGGATGTGCAGTGGGTATCAGCACTCACTTCTACATGGAGTGGATGTCAGCAGGACATTGCAAAAACCCTCAAGTAGAACTGCACAATTGTTTCCCAAGTCTTCAACAGGGAAATTAAACAGTGGAGTTCCAAGTGTATGCACCTCCCTCCCTCATTCCCAGGATGGTCACTCTCATCCTCCTTGACTGGATTGTGAATCACCAAAGGTGCTTTTTGAAGTCAGGTCACTTGGGCCCTAGTTACTGCTTTATCCCTCTGCATCACCAGCACAAGTCCAATGGTTAGTCTAATGAAGGGTGAGTAGAGAGGAACTAAGACTTCAGTCATTGTGATAAGTATTTTTTCAGTGTTTGGCTTCTCCCTCTCTGCAGTCTTTAACCAGTTTTATCTTCCGTCAGGTACCTTATTGTGGCTTATTTAACCCATGGTTTGTATTGCTGTGGTCATTATTACAGGTGTGCATTTGCTTATCCAGCTGTCATACCCAGAGTGCTATGTCAGTTACCATATAAGTTAATGTGGCACAAAGTGTGTTAGCCTGTAAAAAGTGTTCCTTGCTTCTCTTTTTGATTCTTGATTATCACTGATGATTTAACTTATGACTAATGGTGATGTGAAGTGTTAAACAGGCTTCTGTGATTGAAAGAAATGTCATTATTTTTCCAGAAGAGAAAGGCTTCAAGTACTTTAGTCAGTAGTCTGTATTTAGGTTATTTAAAATGGGAGGTCTGGATATTCAGAAACACATAAACTAATATAAAGCTGAAAGGATTTGGATAGCTAACAGGAAACTTCTGTTGTATCATAGAGGGAAAGTTCACTCGCTATCACAGTAGTAGTTCCAAATACAAATGAGACTAGTGTTGTTAGAACGGCAGACCCAAGTTGATGTGGCAGATCATAGCAGTGCACACTGCTTATCATTAAGCAACCAGCAATAAAATCCTGACGTTTAATCTGCTACAGAGCTACAAGCATGTAACAAAATAGTCATCTTGCTAGTAGGCATTTAAACTAGTAGAAGTCAGCATTGTGTCTAGCAGCAGACTCTTCAATCAGCATGACTTTAGAGGCCTTGCTTTACTTTTTCCATATTATCTCAGGAAATAGCAGCAGTCTGAATAAATAATTCAGTACTGTTGTGCTGCTCAACAGAGCAGGTTATTATAGCTGCCAGCTTTGCTATTTCATTTTTTCTCCTTCTGCTGGAACTGTCAGTCCTCATAGATTTCACCCCATCTGACCCAGCATAGTACTGAAACTGCTGCTACTGCATAACAAGATGACCAACCACTGTTGTTTATGCTGTCAAACTTGGAGCTGGAAGTGTCATCTAAAAATGCTTAACTTGAATTTGTATTACCCCAGAGGTCATTGTGTCAAGAAACAAACGTATGTAGAGAATATCACACACATCTCCTTGCAGCTGAGTTTCATGAATGCGCTGGTAAATTACATGCACTGTGGCCATTCTTAACTCAGATTATTACTGACTACATCATCTGAGAGGATGTATGTTAAGACAATATTGTGAAGCAGCTAAGTTATATTAACTGAAAGACATTCTTTTTAACACAAAATGAGGAAGTGACTGATGTTTGTTCAAATCAGTATGCAGTATGTAAATGCTACTACTGATGTTGATGATGGTTATGGTGATGATGCAGATGCAAACAGACTTTGGTACCACTAAAAGCCACTCCCCCTTCTGAGTAATTTTATTTATGCCTCTGTACTTGCTGACAGATGGTAGCTAGTATATTACTTAAGGAAGCTTATTCACACAAACTTAATGGAGTACAAGGCTGCTTACTGTAATTCTGCCAAGTCAAATACAATTATGATGTGCTGGTTTGTTTTGTAAGAGCATTCTAACAAACTGACTGTTGGTTTTTGCTGCCTATCTTATGAATGTGAAGGATGACAGAAACAGATTATCAGTTATTGATTGTTGTATGCAAAATACAAAATAAGGAAACATACATTATTTTCAGCTTCATATGACACAAGCTCTGTAACTGAATGATTGATGCACAGAATTGGGATCATTAAGTATCAAGATTACAGTGAAACACTGACAATGGAAACCCACTATTTCCCTATTAATGCATTTTTGCAGGGGTGGGATTTATCTTTATACCCCCACAACATGGAAGGAGCTGTGAGCCCCCCTCCCAGGTTTTCTGCTATTTAAATACTCTCACCGCAGATTTATGTATTGGATAAAAGTGAATTCACTGAAATAACAGTCCATCTTTAATACAAATCAAGTAAGTTGTATGTTTGTGGTTGCGCATTTGATTGCTAGTCATAGATGACTTGTAGTTAATCCTCATAGACCTTATTTTCATTAAACAAAACACATTTTATGGGTAGATTTGTGTGAAAGAATATAGATAGGGGGAAATAATCACAGCAGCATATGTCCTCCCCGCGGTTGGGTGGGCGTTCGAAAGACATGTGTAAATGGGCGTGCCTTTGTTGAAGGTTGAATGTCGAGCTGGCACCTCGGCATTCATGAAAATCTACTGCCAATCATTAGCGGACCGGAGTTCCGCTGTGGCGACACCTAACCGGGAAAAGCCGAAAGACAACAACAACTAGAAATGCATGTCTGTTATTTTTGTGAGTTGTATGGGCAGAGTACAGGAAGCTTGATAGGTGTGAGATTGTACAGGTGGTAGGAGAGACTTTATTTCAGGATAAACTTCACTCTACTTAATGACAGTTTAACAGATTTCTTGTTCCCTTCTGTAGCTGGACTGTGATACAATGCCACAGTCATCCTCCCTGGGAGAGGAGTTGTTTGTATAAGGGGATAAAACAGTGCTGCAGAAGTACATCTGTGAAGTGAAGCATATGAATATATAACCCGTACAGAAGACAGTACTGCATGAACTTGACACATGTACAATTAAGCATGATCCATATTTTTTTATTACTAAAATTAATTCACAGTTGCCAATAAATTATTGTATAAGTACAGTTAAAAGCAAATGATACGCATGACGATTATAAATGTTAGTTACATTTTGGCATCTTGTGAAATGATACATGCTTCCTTTAAACTTAATAATTTTTTATAAAAATTCAGAAATGGGTTCTCACTCAACTTCACGATATGAAGCAGTGTTCTGCTAAAGCATATTGTCCAGGTGACCACTAATAACCCAAATAATTAAATAAGTGTGTAAAAAGTGCCAAAAGCAGGACAAGTAAACTGTAAAAGGAGGCACTGGAAGGCAACCAGAGTAGAATCTTTTTATGTTTGTGTCCTACTGTGTACTTCATTAAAAAGTGGATTCTACTCTGGTTGTCTTCCAGTGCCTCCTTTTAAAGTTTACTAACCCAAATAATTGCTATTATGAATTAAGTTTTTCTATATTGTATTAGTCTTCTCATCCATTAGTTGGTATTAGAGCAGACCATCTTTGCGGTAATCCATACAGATTACTTGATTTGCTTGGGAAACATTCATTCTTACACACTATTTGAGAGATGCTAACTCATTTATGTAGTAAAGCTAATAGTTATATTCTTCTTTAGCACCAGTGAAGGGGGGGTGTTCTGGAGGCAGATTACATGATACTGATTTGTGTGTGTGTGTGTGTGTGTGTGTGTGTGTGTGTTTGTGTGTGCACATGTACGTGCATGCGTGTGCATGCTCTTCAGAGGGATTGCACACAGTTAACTACTGTACTGCTTGGAAGATATAGATGTCTGTGCTGTGACAGAAACCTGGTTCAAGGCTCCTGAGAGCACCCCGGCGCTATCAGGTTTTACCTCATATCATGCGTTCCGGCCCCAAAATCTGGACAATACCAAGAAAGGAGGGGGGGTATCCATATTCATCAAGGACACCCACACCTCAAGACTGGTGGCAACGCACGATGCATCGGAGACCATCCAGGTGCAATTAACCATAGGCAAGACTGCTCTGCAAATTGTAGCATGTTACAGGCCACCTCACAAACTCAGGAACCTCACATGGCCTTCCTGAAAACACTAGAGGGGATAAATGTATCACCAAACACCATCATACTAGGTGACTTCAATTACCCTAATATAGACTGGGAACACTACTCAAGCCCAAACACCCTAGCCCAAAAGTTCCTGGAATTCATAAACTCAAATGCCATGGAACAACTAGTCACCATCCCCACAAGAGGAGATAACATACTTGATCTCATCATCACGAACATGGGAGCACAATGTTCAACACCGGAGGTGTACCCCTCACTGGTGAGATCAGACCACAAACTAATCTCGCTGGAGGTCCTCATCCCACCCCACCTGAAATAAAAAGACCACAGTAAAGAACTTCTCAAAAGCCGACTTCACACTTCTAAAGACTAGTGTGGTCTCCTTTAAGGCCCCGAGCCGGAAAACAGTACTCAAGCAGCTGAATCACTTACAAATGCCTTCTACCAGCACCTGCAGGACTGCATGGATAAGGCAATCCCAAGCAAAACAAAGACTCTTTGTACCAAAGGCAAGCATCCAGTCTGGTGGACCCCAGCCATAAACAAACTCTACAACAAAAGGAGGAAGCTACTACAAGATAGAGCAAAATCCTTAAAAGGTAAGACACCCTTGATCACTATAAGTAAAAACTAAGAGCTCTCATAAAATCATCCAAAGCAAATTTCGAGAGAAAAATAGCTAAAGACTCAAAAGACAATCATAAGGCCTTCTTTAGCTATGTTAGAAACCTGGGAGGAAACTCCCAGATATGCTCAGAGCTAGTTCAAAATGATGTGAAGATTACTGATCCTACAGACATTGCCAACATACTGGCTGACAGGTTCAGTGCAAACTTCTCCCCTCCCCAAAAGGAGAGATATCTATACCAAACGATTGCAGCCCCCAAACATCTCCAGCCCAAGTGAGAACTGCTCTCTCCAAAGCAAAAACACAGCATCCATGGGACCTGATGGTGTCCCCGGCTGTGTGCTCCATGAACTCAATGAGGAATTAAACCCACAGCTAGGACAGCTGTTTAATCAAAGTCTTACCTCTGGAAGGAGTGGCGCACTGCAACTGTGGTACCACTTCACAAAGGCGGTGCCTCCACCGACCCTGGAAATTACCGCCCATTAGCTTGACAAGCCTTATCTGCAAAGCCATGGAGAGGATCATAATGGACCTCATAAATAAAGACATAGGAATTTGCAGACTTTGGATCCAACCCAGTTTGGCTTTGTCAAAGGCAGATCATGCCTTTTAAACTTGGTTGACTTTTAAACAGTCACCAAAGCCATTGATGAGGAAAGGCAGTCCATACAGCCTACCTCGATCTGGCTAAGGCCTTCGATACAATACCCCATTCGGGTATCATTGAAAAACTCATCAGCTTAAATGTCAACCCATACATCACAAGATGGGTTGCAAACTGGCTGAGTGACAGAACCCACAGGGTCAGAGCTGCTGGCGCCATGTCAGACTCAAAGCCTGTCACAAGTGGTGTCCCACAGGGCTCAGTCCTGGGCCCACTCTTGTTTGGCATCTACTTTTCCAAGTACAAGCAAACACAGGAGGGTTATGGCTGACAAAGTTTGCAGATGACTGCAAACTCATAGTAGAAAACACATCTGACACAGATATCCTTCAGAAGGGTCTCACAGAAACGGATAACTGGTGCCAGAGCCACGGCCTAAAGTTAAATGCCAAAAATGCATAGTCATACCCTTCGGGAAAAACAAGGTTACCCCTAGCTACCAAATAGGTGGCAATCCACTGAGCACAGAAGAAGTTATCAGGGACCTGGGGACCCAGGTTGATAGTAGTCTGTCATTCGACACCCATGTAGCTAAAGTAGTTAGGAAGACCTTCTACATTGCCCACCTTATCATGAAGGGATTCTCATCTAGATCAAGGGAGGTCATAGTCTCCCTTTACTCATCACTCATCAGACCAATGATTGAGTACAATGCCCCATTCGGAATGTATCTGACCCGACACTTGCAGCAGCTGGAGAGGCCACAAAGTTCCTCACCAAAAGGATAAAGGGTCTCAAAATCTGTCCTATGCTGCCCGACTGAAAGAACTCCAGCTCTATTCAGTCGCCACGCTTGCTCAGAGGTGACCTTTGCCTAACATACAAGGCCATGTCAAACCCAGATTTGATGAATATGCTTCACCTCAAAAATCTAGATCCATCAGAGCCACAAGGGCGGGAGACTTAAACCTTGACACGGCTATTAATAGGACGTGCTGGAGGGATAGATTCATCACCCAAAGACTCCCTATGCTGTGGAACAAAATCCCGGTACATGTGAGGCAGAGCACCTCGCTGGCCTTGTTCAAGAGAAATCTTGACCAATGGATGGGAGATCGCAGATATACCC
This sequence comes from Protopterus annectens, assembly GCF_019279795.1. NCBI lineage: Eukaryota > Metazoa > Chordata > Ceratodontiformes > Protopteridae > Protopterus > Protopterus annectens. The sequence goes on along the minus strand of NC_056751.1, from coordinate 256,695,930 downwards.
CAGGGATTACCTCAGTGTCACTGCTCGACAGAGGCACAGAAAAATAATGGGTATAGTTCCCCATACTAAAGGGGTGGCCTAAGCCACAAAACGATGGGCTAGGCTTGTAAATGCCCTCGGGCAGATAGCCTAGTATGAACCTATGAACCTATGAACCTTTAAATTCTTGAGTCATTTCTATATGAGTGGAAGTATTATCAGCCTCTTGTAACTTTGCCTCTTCTAGTACCAGATACATGCTGTGCTACCATCTATGCGGAATTAAGAAATAATATTACAGTGCTGGCTGTGCTGAGTACCGAGTCATGTCTATGACCAGGAGATTGGATTTAGATTAGCAGAACCAATCCCTGAGGATTTTGCCACAATGTTAGGGCAAGAGCAGCCGTTTTTTGCCAGTTCACTTATCCTGTAATAAAGAGGAAAGGGTTACAGTCAAGGACTATCATCCCATTTGATGGCAGGCAGATGTAGTAGGAACCCCCCCCAAAAAAAAAAAAACAAAAAAAAAATAACATCAGAAGAGACTATATGCTAGTTACTGCACCTTCTAATTTATGAAAAGGTAAAGTATACCAAGTGCAAAATTTAGGGTAATGTTTATTTACGTATTTACATTTTGTTGACCTGGTTAGTCCAACTAGGCCAATGGCCTTTTTTCAGGATAGAGCTGAGGTGGTGTACATGATGACTAGTAGAAATCTGGTTCAGGCACTGGGGAACTTATCCTATTCTATTTGATAAATGCCTTGACATCTTTTACATCCACCCAGATAGGGCCTCAATTTAACGTCTCATCTGAAGTTGGCACTCTGTCAGGAGTACAGCACCCCCATTATGCTGTACTGCATTCACAGTTTTTTAAAACTTAAACTGGTTGGTGTGGGAATAGAACTTAGAGCTTGCTGCACTAAAGGCAAGTGTGCTACCTATTGAACTACTAAGACTGAACAAATATAAGGGGGCAGGAAATACATTAAACTTTCATTTTTAGAGTGTAGTCTGACTACTTTAAAGTAGTGAAATTAGTTTAATTAATTCTGTGAAATGTGAGGAACAGTAGTTTCAGCCAGAAGTGACCCCACTGGCACCAAACCACTTTAATAGAATAAAAAAATGACATTTAAGCGTTAAATTGTTTTTGGAAGTTATAATACTCATGATGTAATGTGGAGTGGGGAGTAATTTACTTCACCATTGTAATTCAAATGAAATCATAATCGGTGGGAATACCTTATTGCTATAGTTGTTATTCTGTTTTGATCATTTATTTAATTTCGAAGCTGCAGCTACTAAAAAGTGTGGTATTATTTTTGATTTTCTTGACTGGGTGAATCCTATTATGTATATGGCATCTTTTCAGGGGAGACCTGATAGCCATTGGAGGAGGTTTGGCTATGGCATTAGGGAAGCTAGTTCCATGCCATGAGGACTTCAACATCACACAGAACTACCAGCAACTTAGACACATGAGACATCTCATCTCAAGGGTGATACTTCAGGAGTGTGATACAGAACCATCCGCATGCTGTTTTGCAGTATCAGAACTGGAACACAAAGGTAAGCACTTTGTGTGGGAACAGAACCCAAAGCTTTTTGATCTTTGTAGCATTAAAAATGCATGCACTATCCACTGAGGCATTCATTATGCCCTTTATTACAATATGTCAATATTAACAACGCCTACGCCAGGTGCTAAATGAGAGATTGACGTGAACATTTACAGATACAGCAGCTTTGTCAGTGATTTATTTTTCATTTTAATAACTTTAATATGATATATGGTTCTTTATTGTTCATGTTTTATAGGCAATACATCTGATTGTCATTATGACAGTTCCTTGGATATCAGTACAGGATGTATGCAGTTACCTTTTAACAATATCTTCTTTCCTATCTTCGGAGCTTTGTTACTTGTTTTATATGTTTTATATTATGTTACTTTTTTCCTCTGGGTACTAAAGTTTAGTTCATTAGTGAGACATGGTGAGACAGACAGACGTGTGTGTGTGTGCATGTGTGCGCGCTCATGTATTTGTGCGTGCATGCCTGGGCATGTGATTCAAATGATAGTGCTCTGGTGTAGTTCTCAATGAGTGAAACACAATACTTCACTGTCTGGGTTTATCATTGTCTGTGTATCTTGTTTCTTAACTGTTCCCACTGCTAAGTGACAGATATACTATTGTGCATTATTCATACTACACACTGTGTTTCCCTGATGGGGTTGCTGGATTGTTTTCTTGTGTCTTTTTACTTAGGTCTCTAGATCTAGAATAATCTTCAAATGTATAATCCACTACATGGTTTCAGTGTAATTACAGGGTTTGGTTATTCACAAAGGGAAATCATCTGTCTTCCATAGATGATTAAGCATTAACGTTGTTCTAAGATTTCATTATGTAGTGAGAGGCACAGCTAATGTACCATTTCTGAAATTGTGATAACCATTGTATTTGCACTGTTTCACATGCTGAATTCTTCAGTTTCACTTAGAATAAATGTTTCTCTCTGAGGGAGATTTACTGACTACACTGTGTGGATTTTTGCAAACTAGGCAATCAGACCAGTAGACCATAAGAGTCTAGCCACTGCAGTTGCAGCTACTTGCTCCTCGCTGTCTATAAGGGTCTGAGTAGCTATATCAGGGATGAATTTATGACTCTTCCCAGTCACTCAAACATAAAATTAGTTTTATTTATATCGTGGTGGTCTCCATCTGGTTGTTTTTTCGAATATTCTTGGTTTTTCGACTGGAGACCTTTGAATGGTAGCATTTCTCCTATATTTATTAGTCACTCAAACAGGTTGGTTTTATAGAGAGTTAGGCAGCTACTTTGTTTGATATGGAGGGGAAGCCTATTCCATAGATAGGGCATTCACTGGGGGGCGATATCTATCCCTCCATTATGGTTGCTTATTATTTCAAAGCAGATTTAAATCCCTAGAATGCGCATTTATGATGCTACCAAGTTTGGGATCTTGTAAGAGGTTAAACACATTAGGGCCATTTGCATCCCTATAGGCTAACCATACACCTTGTAAAATCTGTAAGAAATGGAGTAAACCAATAAGGCTTTTAATGCACTGCATAGCTTATGGAGCTCATGCCTGATATTTTTTGGTCAGAAAATGTTGTCTTTTTATTTTCTTCAAGCTGAGCAATACACCTTCAAGGATACCTTCTAGAGGGGGTATTATACTCTGGGAGTGATTGTGGAAGAGTATAGAGGAACAATTACTTTGTTGCACTCGGAGGTATGCTTTTAGTAATTAGTTGGGCTAGGGGGATACATGAAGGTTTAGTAAGTACATTGTCCACAGATGTACCTGGGTCTCTACTGGCAGTATCTGATTTTAGTGGTTTGCTGTGATGTTCTTGTTTCACAAAGAGGACAATCCCACATTTTTAGCACTGTTGTTTCTTTTTACCCCCTCTCTATATGTATTATTGTGATATCAATTTTTATTATTTTATGATGTATTTTCACTTTTATCGTTTTTTTATTGTATTATGTACTTTGCTACTCTGGAGCCCATGTCATGGTTGAAAAGAGTCAAATAGCCAGTCCACTTATCTGGTTACCAAATTTCAAATAAATAAATAAAAATAAATAAATCATTGCTCCTGACACCACGAGGTTGTACAGGTTAGGCCCTTTTGCAGGATGTTATTGTCATATGGTGAGTTGATGATGGCTCCAAGTTTGGAGTCATAAGCAACATGATTCATTGACCCTTGTGTTCAGCTTGGATTTCAACAAAGTAAATGTCAAAGAGTAGTAGCTGCAAAGCAGAAGCCTGTGAGACTGCACTAGGGGTGAGCTTTTTTTTGTGGAAAATGTGCCATCATCTCTGACTGAGTGGATGATGTCAGAAGCCAAGTTGCTATCCAGTGAGTTACCAGAGGGAACATATTTATTTAAATGGGCCATTTCATCAATAATGCCAGTGTGTGGAATGGTATCAAAGACCTTTGTTAAGCCCAAATAGATGGTCTGCACAGATATGCCTTCATCCTGTGCTTCTGTAACTCTTTCAAAGAACTTTGCTAGGTTTAGAAGGAAGACTTTACCTTTCACAAAATTAGATTGATTTGGGTTGAAGGCTTGTAAGCTGCCAACATCCTTATTTATGACCTTAATAATTACATGTTGCATTATCTTACAAATGATACTTGTAAAGCTAATTGGTCGGTAGTTTCCATTTAAGTGATATGGCTGCCCTTGTGGTGGGGAACTATGGTAGCTGTTCTCCAAGCCTTCAGTACATACCTAGTGGCAAGGCTAACATTGAACAGGTTTGGGGGGGGTGTTGGTAAGGCAGTGTTTTGTGCTGACAAGGAGGCCACCTAATATGTTATCTATAGTCATAAAAGCTGGTGCTTTTGGTTTTGGAACGGGTGTTTAAGACTTGATCAAAGTTAATTATTGGTGCTGGTCAAGACTGGATTGAGTTTGTTGGGGGGGGAAGTGAGAGGACAGTGGCAGACCTCTCAACCATAATGAATTCCTCGGTATTTACTGGTTTTGAGGGCAAAATATTAGGGTGTCACGAATTCCCCAGTGGCCCCCTTAATTTCCAAATTTCCTGGTCTTTTTTTGTTTGTTTGTTTGTTTTGTAATACTACCAGTTACCACTTTAAATCTTTGTTTGATGCCACCACACATCACCAGATTATAGGGGCATGTGTGATGACATCAGCTACTGCCTGTGGAGGGATAGGGAATATGCGATGGTGGGTGGCATAATTTAAATTCCAGGTAAGAACAACTGTTGTTATTGCACTGTCTGCTGGCCAGCAATACTGTGTGCAAGTTTGTTCATTGCTGCAAGTTTATCTAGTGTGTAAAGTTCTCTTTGCAAGTTCGATCTTTCAGTTTATCAATACTGTGTGCAGAACTGTGAAGAACATGGTCCTCTTTGCTGCATTTACATTTAGAATTCAACAGTTGCTCTTTGCTGCAAGTTCATTCTTTTAGTTTATCGCTGCATTCACATTTAAGTCCACTAGATATACACTGGCTCTTTACTGTGCATTTAGAGTAGTGTGTGTGTGTGTGTGTGTGTGTGTGTGTGTGTGTGTGTGTGTGTGTGTGTGTGTGCGTGCGTGTGTGTGTGTGTGTGTGTGTGTGTGTGTATTTAGAGTGAGATATGCTTTCTAAATTGCATTTAGATCGAGATATGCTGTTTCTTTATTGCATTTACATTTAGAATTCAATGGTTGCTCTAATTTTTGCTGCAAGTTTGTTCTTTTACTTATTGCTGCATTCACTTACTGGCTCTTTGCTGTGTATTTAGAGCAAAATGTGCTTTCTTTGCAGATATACTGTTTCTTTAGATATTTAGAGCGGTGTGTGTGCAGAACTGTGAAGTTCATTCTTTGTTTATCGAAACTGTGTTCTTTGCTGCATTTACATGCCAACCGTTGATCTTACAAAGTTCGTTCCTGTGTATATGTGTGTGTGTGCATGTGGGTGCGTGTGTGTTTCTGTTCCTCTTAAAATTTGGATGGTGCAGTGGTAATGTTGTTGCCTCACAGCAAGAGGTTCTCTGGTTTGATTCTCAGAGTCTGCATGTCCTCCCTGGGTTTGGGTTTCCTCTGGGTGCTCCAGTTTCCTCCCATGATACAAAGACATGTGTCTGGAGCATTTCTCCCCAGGCCTCTGCTGAAAATTAGCTTTGTTCCAAGTCAGAGTCAGACTTTCCCAGTAAACAAATGTAAAATATAAATATAAAATAAAATTCATGGTTTTCTGGCAAATCAGTGAGAATTGAATTCACTAAATAATGATAGTCATTTAAGTTTGTCTTCCTATCTTTCAGGAAACACATGGTAACACAACATTTTGTTCTAACAGCTTTCTAAGATTATACAAGCAATGTTTAAAATGTGTCCCCAGTTTTGGGCCTTTGTCTCCTCCCTAATAAATTTTGGCTTTTTCCTGATTTCTTGAGCTGCATAGTTCTTCAGGGGAGAGAAGTTTAGTGCTGCTTATGCAAAGTCTACTTGCATTGTTAGTAGCACAACAGGTAGTATACTTGCTTTTGCTGGAGAAGGCTGTGGGTTCTACTCCCACAGTATGTAGATGGATTGCTGTTACTGTACTGTGTTGTACTTTTAAAGGGGGTAGATGCTGTAGTCCTGGGAATGTCCTCCTTTGGTGGAGATACCTAGTAACTATGAACCTGCTATCCATTCCCTATTGAAATATTACTAGCTTATCATTTTTTAATGTAACATAGGCAATCTATTCTTCAAGGGTGACAGGCACTTTACTTGTAGATGAAAGAATGAAATATAAAGTTGTTTGCTAGCAGCAACCTCTTCATTGGTTACAGATCTCTTTAATGTTGAATTTAGATGACTTATGCAGAGATTGTGCATATTTACTGATACTAGCGGATTGTAGAAGTTTGACTAGACTTTTATGATGAAAATGTTCTGAATTGGGCAGTTTTGTCATTATTGTTTCATGCATTTTGTTTCATTGCTTACTGGAAAAATGTTCAAAACAATAAATTTAAAACTTGCTTTAACAAGTGTACTGTATTATACAAGGAATATAATTTAATACAGTCAGGAAGGTGCATCAAAGAAGACTTTGCATAAGCAGCACTAAACTTCTCTCCCCTGAAGAACTATACAGCACAAGAAATCAGGAAAAAGCCAAAATTTATTGGGGGGGGGGGGCAAAGGCCCAAAACCAGGGACACATTTTAAACGTTGCTTGTATAATGTATGTCTCATGTGCAAGGGGCCTATGATGTGAAAACAGCCCAAAGGTAATCTTTATCCACCACTGGCCAAATGAATTTTCTTTGGATGTGGGTTTCAATGCTGTTTCGATGAATGTGAGTTTTAAGGGCAGAGACGTTTTAATGCTAAGTCTGTTTTCATTGTGAGACTGTAACTGTATTGCTTTGTTTAGCAGATGTCTATTAGTGTTTGTTCTGTAAAATGTAAAACAAATGTAAAATAAAATCCAAATAATAATTGTGAAAATAAAACAGTATGCACATTACAGTGTTTATGGTAATTGGGGGGAAATAGCTAAGTAATGGGACATTGGAATGGCTGCAGGGGGACTCTGGGGCTATATTTTGGTTGTATGTTCTTCAGTTTGCGTTTGAAAGTTGGTATCTCCCAATTCCATCAGACTGGGTGAGGTTACATAATTATGTATTCAATTTTTATGTTAATCAGCGTACAGATTAGTACCTATTTTTCATGGGCCTTTGTCCAGATTTTTGATGTTTCCAGGTTGAGAGGTCTGGACAATGGGGAGAAGTGTAAAGCAAATGTGCCTGGTATCACCTTCAAGATCACAGTGATTGTTACTATTTGAGACCATATCTGTAGAGTGCTGTGCATTGTTTCTGAGATTTACAATATAGTTAAAAAAGGCTTTATGGCTGTCATAGATGAGACATCAATGTGTAACTTGTATCTTGCTTTGCAGGTTTTTATGTTTCATAGATTAATAGGTAAGTACTAGGCTAGCTGCCCTTGTGGGCTATTCTAAGCATAGCCAGTTTCCCTTTTTGTGCTCAAAATAGCCTATCCCGTTTGGTTATAGACTGGCCTTACCCATTCCATGGCCATGGTTGATAATTATATATTACTCCTAATGAGAATAACTAGGTTCATAACATAGATAATTTGAGGGGACCCATGCATGAGATAAAGCATTTAGAAGCCACCTCTATCCATTAGTATAAGGGCAGTCCTAGGGTATATTTTCTGTTTTCGATCCATAGATCTAAGTTGAGCTTGATATGGACAAGGATTTTTTTTATATTGATGGGGAGTCTGTTCCAAAGCAGCAGTATCATATTTGAGATATACTTGTCCCTCCAAATGTTTCTGTTGATGTTGCAGAAGAGGTTAATATCCCTAGACTGAGCATTTCTGATATCATTAAACTTGCCGATGTGCAGGAAATTCATCAGTAATGGGTTGGAGGGTGCCTTGTATGCCAGACACAGGCTACCTCTTAGCATTCTGTAAGATGCAGATTATAGTGACAGAGTTTTGAGTTGGTCCATATAGGACATGTTGTTTAGGCCTTGAATCATTTTAGTAAGGTATCTCTGTGGGCATTCCAGTTGTTGTATGTGTCTGAACAGATGCATGCCTAAGGGGGGCAGTATAGTCAATGACTGGCCTAATGAGAACTGAGTAAAAGGGGACCGTGTCATCCTTAGATCTAGACACAGTCCCTTTCTTTATAAACTGTGTAATATAGAAGGACTTTCTTACAACAATAGACCCATGATAGTCAAAAGTTAGGTTACTTTACACATAGGGTCCCAAATGCAGAACACCTGAATCAATTCTTAGGGGTATACTGACACTGTGGTATTTCCCTGGGGTAGATGACTTCCCAAAGGATACAATAATGCATTTTTTGGCATTTAGCTTCAGTCCATAAGTTTAGCACAAATTATTTATTTGAAACAAACCTTTTTGCAGGATGGTTAAGTCATTTTGGAATTCTTTTACTGTTCCTAGCTTGCAGTCATTTGTAAACTTAGTCAGCCAGAGCCCTTTGATATTGGCCTTTACTTCAGAAAAGTGGATGCACAGACCCCTGGGGACTCCACTGGTGACTGGTCTTTTTGTGGAGGTAGCATCCCTTATTTTGATTATCTGCGACCTGTGAGCCACATGGTAATCCAGTGGGTGACTTAGGGGTATATTCCCAGTTTATTTAGCTTTTCTACTATGCCTGGGTGTGAAGTTGTGGTAGTAGCTTTACCCAGGTTGAGGTATGTAGTGTGTACTGCTTTGCCTTCATCCATTGCTTTGGTGACCTTTAAAAAAAACCACCAGGTTGAGTAAGCATGACCTGCTCTTGACTAATCCAAACTGAGATGGTTGCAGTGTCTGGACATTCCCTATGCCCTGACTGATTAGTTCCATGATAAATCTTTCCATGGATTTGCATATAAGGCTGGTCAGACTTATGGGTCTGTGGAAGGTCCTTCCTTATGCAGGGGAGTGACTGTAGCTGTACTCTATTCACGTGGTAGAAAACCTGTATGGAGGCTGAGATTGAACTGTGTAGTTAGGATTGTGGCAAAATTGTGCTTCATGGTATTTAAGATGGATTCAGGGGTATTGTCAGGACCCATCGATGCAGTATTTTTAGCATTTGATAGTACTTTTAGGACTTGATCTTCAAGATAGTTGGAAGTGAGCCAGTTTCAGATATATCTTGAGGGAAAGACTTAATTTCATCTTAGTTCTTCACCTCAAACCACCAAGTACCAAACGACTATTTGAAATTATAACAACCAAAGCTCATGGAAGGAACAGCTGTGCCAAAATGTAGAAAATTCATATTTATTAAAACACAAATAGTTGATCTGATTATATCTATGACGTCATCAGAATCAAACAATACAGGACTATCACTACATTTAAATGCCCATCACAATCACACGATTCAACCAAACCAATAAAACAGCATTATTGAATACATTGCAACACAGTATTAAAGACATAGTATCAAAATAAACAATGTCACTTGTAGCAGCTAAATATACATTTTCATCACATCCTTACAGTGGTTAGTATTGTCACCTCACAGCAAGAGGTTCTCCCGTTCAATTCTCGGCCGGAGCGCCTTCTGTGTGGAGTCTGCATGTCCTCCCCACGGTTGAGTGACACTAAAGACATGCAGGTAGGTGGGAGCGTGAATGGACATGCCTTTGTTGAAGGTTGGGCATCAGGCTAGCAACTCAGCATTGTAAAAATCCACTGCCAATCACGAGCAGACCGGAGTTCCACTGTGGCGACCCCTAACCGGGAAAAGCCGAAGGACCTTATTATATTGCATCCTAAAAACTATTCGATATAATATACAGTTTACCCATTATACTGAATATGAATTTAGTCTTAAAATACTTGCTATAGATATATGGTCATTCAGACTGGGAGATACAGTGATGTTGAGCCTAATTTGCCACATTACCTCACATTGTTCACTCAAATCTCTCCATGGACCTCCCATTGGATTTTTACCACAGTTTCTAAACCAAAAAAAGAAAACTGATGATCCAAATTTTTGGAAATATGTTTGCCCATGAATTATTAGTGTTCATATTCCTAATGTCTAAATTATGCTCATATATCCCATCCCTAAATCTCCTCTGAGTTTTGCCAACATAAAAAAACTGCAATTTTGACATAGTGCAAGATATATGACCCCTGTAGAGTTACTACTACAATGAAAAGTTGCTTTTACAAAACAGTTTTTTAGCCAAGCAGTATATTTTTCCAAAATCTAAGCACTGGGTGTAAATGCCTTATTTGAAGGTACCATTTCTTTTATAGGTACTGGAACCAGTGAAATGTTTGGTGGCTTCTAAAAAGTTTTTAGTTGATTTTCCTTTCCTGTAAACTATCTGGGATTTACTGCCAAACAAATCTAATAAACCATTAAAACAGGAGAAAATCTTCCAATTCTTAACAAGAACACCAAATATGTTGTTATAATCCCTTGTATAAGTGGTGATAAATATATATGTTCACCATTAGCTATTTGTCGATTTCCAAAAATGCTAGTAATATTAGAATGTAAAGATCTAAGCAAAGGTTGTACGCTACCATTTTCCCTTTTCATTGTAACTTCCTTTTGTATTTTTGAAACAAAGCTGTTGGGATACCCATGTAAATAAAACACCTGTGCAACTTTCTGACCTTCAGTTTTAAATTGTCCGTCTTCAGAAACTATTCTGGTTAACCTAACATACTGGCCTTTGATGACACCCCTTTTGGTGATCTGGTTAGTATAATAAAGTAAAGTGTTCGACTAGGTAGGTTTCCTGTATATATTACTTAAAAATTTTTTATTTATACTATCTTTACAAATTACTCAGTCCAAGTAATTAATCCTGTCATTGCTATATGTAAAAGTAAACCTTAAAAAGAAGTAGTTATATTTTAATAACTTATAAAATTCTCTGTTACCTGAACTGGTTTGTTCCAAGCCACAAAAATATCATCCAAAAATTGGACATACAGTTTCCATGGGGTGGGGCTAAATTTAGTAAATATAAATGTCTTCTCCCATTGGAGCATAACAGTGTTTGCAAAAATAGGGGGACAAGAGGCCTCCATAGCAACCCCTTTCTTTTGATGGAAATATTGCCCATCCAGAAAACAAAGTTATTTTTAAGTACTATCTCCATGAGAGTGTCTAAAATGTTAATCTCATTATTAATAAATTAAGTGGACTCAACAAGAAAATCATGGAACCATTCCAGTCCTATTGTGTGTGGAATGATATTAAACACATTTGCCACATCAATAGTTAAAAATGTTAAGTCTTTTGAAAACCCCGCATCTCTTAGTTTCGACAAAAAATCCCATGAATCACAGCAAAGATGTGTAAAGGTGTTCAAACAGGATTTTAACTTCACATCTATATATTTAGCTAGAGGATGTACTTTTGATTTATTTGCATGTGTGATTGGTCTCATTGGTAGATCTATTATATTTTTAGGTAACTTCAGTATTCAGAAGATGGGAGGTACAATGGGAAACTTCACACTCAAAAATTAACTAATCTGGCCCTGATCAACCATATTCTGCAGTATAAAATCAATCTTTCTATATGTGATATTAATAAGGTTTCATGATATTTCCTCATAAAAATCATCATCAAACATATGCTCATTTATTTTATTGAGATAATCAGCCTTATGCATAATGACCACTCCCCCTTCCTTTTTTAGTTTCATGACCCTCACATTCCTATCTTTACTCGGTTGTCTTAATAATAGGAATTCTGCCTTTGATAAGTTATGTTCCCCACCATTACTGTTATATTGGGTAAGTATTCTAAAATCATATTCACATAATTTTTTGAACAATATTAAAGGCAGGGGGAGAGGTGGATTGAAAATACTATTTCTACATAACAAATTAGATTCATAATCAACATTTTTATCCATAAAAAGAATTTTAAAACCAAGTTTTCTAAGGTATAGTTTCAAACCTACAAGGACATTTTCTATGTTTATGTAAGACAAAAGTTTACCCTTTACTAAGCAAATCAGCATATTTGCATCCATAGGAGTTGGTGCAGCGGTTAGCGTTGTCGCCTCACAACAAGAGGTTCTCCCTTTCGATTCTCGGCTGGAGCGCCTTCTGAGTGGAGTCTGCATGTCCTCCCCGCGGTGGAGTGACATTAAAGACATGCAGGTAGGTGCGTGTGTGAATGGGTGTGCCTTCGTTGAAGGTTGGGCTGCGGGCTGGCAACTCGGCACCGTAAAAATCCACTGCCAATCATGAGTGGACTGGAGTTCCGCTGTGGCGACCCCTAACCGGGAAAAGCCGAAAGTCACACCAGGAGATGAAAGTAAAATTGTAAATCTTAAAGTCACCTATGCTATTCATCACAATAAACAGTCTCTGGCCATTGGATTTGGTTGATTCAGTATCAAGTGAAAATACTAAACAACTTATTTCCTTCTCCAGTTGCCATTCATCCTCGTGTTGTTCCACCATTGACAATAATTTGATTCCATCCTGCGAAGATTGAATGTCACTTGTAGTTGGTTCATCCAGTTTTTCAGCCTCTCAGAACTCCTTAAAGGAGCTTGCTCCAAAGGGTGTAATTATTCATCTGTAACACCTACTGTTACAGGTATATCATCGCCCTCTTCCCTTTGGTCTAGCATAAACCCCCTTTATTGGACGGTTTAGGATAGGCTCACTCATACTGATATTCCAGCCTATTTCCCTCTGATTTTCTGTCTCTGCATTTTGTGATGTCTATCATAACTTTGTCAATAGTGTTGAAAATGTTGCTATACTGAGTGAGGTGATGTTCAAATAATAAATCCTTTGTAATCAACTGGGTCAGTGGCTCTCTGATTGTGCTTCATTAGAAGCTCCATTAGTTGACAACTTTGATGGTCAAAAAGCTCCAATAATTCCTGGTGGATCTGAGAGTTAGGGATTAAACCAGTTGGAAACGTCTAACTACGCAGTCCTTTTGCTACCCTTTTAGCATTCCAAAAAATAAACATTTTCAACCTGCAATTTATGACATTTTCAGAGGCTGTTTTCCACTTTATCAATAGAGCATTTGATTTAGCCTTATAGATTGTTTGAGAGTACCTACTACACCATATCCATGCTAGTTAAAATCAACTGTTTAGTTAAGCCAAGTAGTCAGACTATTGGCACCACCATTATTAATTGCTGAATGTTCGTTTACCAAATGTTGCTCCGTAATTGAAACAGGTACCTCACCTTCTTGTATAACTTGTCCTGGTGGTATAAAACAAGCAGGTGTATTATTATATTCCAAATCATCTCTTGTATGAACCAAAGAAATTGCCACTTGCTGTGAAAGCTGCTGTACAAGTTTCGTTAAAAGCCCAATACTGGTAACAATATCTTCAGCGTTGATTAAAGGTCGCACTGTGCTACTTCTATCTGGTGAAGACATAACTCCACAAAACACCAAGAACCAAACAACTGTTTGAGTAAATGTTTTATTTTGTTGCTTGTGCATACCTGGACATTTTATTGAGTGGGCCGCGTGGGTGAAATGTTTTATTTTCAGCACTTGTGCATACCTGGACATATTACTGAAGGGGTCACCTGGGTGAAATGTTATATTTCAGTGCTAGTGCATCCCAAGGTATGATACTGAAGCGGGTCGCTTGGGCGAATGCTTCATTTTGGTGCTTCTCTACCCCCTTGCATGTTACTTAAGGGGTTGCTTGGGTGAAATGTTTATTTTAGTACTTGTGCATACCTGGAGATATTACCAAAGGGGTTGCTTGGGTGAAATTTTTTTTTAGTTCTTGTACATACCTGGGGATGCTACTGAAGTGATCACTTGGGTAAAATGTTATTTCAGTGCTTGTCCACACCAGGGCATGTTACTCAAGGGGTCGCTTGGGTGCGTGACTCATTTCAGTAGTTGTCCGTACTAGGAAATATTGCTGAAGGGGTTGCAGGGAGATAATTCATTTGTGTGTCAGGGAAGTGCTTGTACATACATGGTCAGACTGCTGAAGTGATCTCTGGGAAAATAATTTATTGTGTCATTTTAGTGCTTGTGAATACTGAATACAAACTAATGAAGGTGGTGCTGAGGGAAATAATTCATATGTGTGTCAGGGTAGAGCTTGTGCATACTTGGACAAACACGTTCAGGGTTTGCAATTCCAATATCAAAGGTGAAACAACTCATTTAACAATGGATGTGCATACTGCCTCATTAGCATATTATAATTTTCAACACTTCTCACTTTCATCTCATTATTTTTAAGCCTTATGTATTAGTATAAATGCTGTCTATGAATCATGCCTTTGCTACGCTCACTCATAAACATCAGGAATACCCCCATTGCATTTGCACAAGCAGCTATGAATACTGCCCTGTGTTTTAAAAATAATTAGAACAGAGCAGTAATATACTTAACCAGTGCCACAGTTTCAAATATTGATAGAGTATTAGGAAGTCTTTTCTCTCCTAAGACTAACTGTAGTATGTTGTTGCCTTTCGGCTTTTCCCGGTTAGGGGTCGCCACAGCGGAACTCTGGTGCGCTAATGATTGGCAGTAGATTTTCACGAATGCTGAGGTTCCAGCTCGACGTTCAACCTTCAACGAAGGCCCACCCATTTGCACATGTCTTTTGAACGCCCACCCAACCGTGGGGAGGACATGGAGACTCCACACAGAAGGCACTCCCCGCACTCCAGCCGAGAATCGAACGGGAGAACCTCTTGCTGTGAGGCAACAACGCTACCGCTGCACCACCACGGTATAGTTATTGTAAATTCAGGCATAAATTACCTATTTTTTAAAGACTGGGTAGAAACATGTAGGAATATTGCCCTCACCCTTCCGAAAATTAGTAAACACAGAGCTGAGCCAGTAATTTTAGCACTCCACCAATAAACACCAAAGTTTGTGATAAAAATATTGCATCATTCAAGATCAATGCTTATGCATCAACCATGACTTTTATACAATTTACACAATGTGTTACATGATTTGATTGATAGAAACAGTGTTGCTTAAGGAGGGGAAGATTTTTAGTTAACGTGCTGAGTGAAGTATATTTGCCTCCTAACTACTGTACTGGTGTAAAAAAAAATTAGACAACACATACCAGTTATTTTTCTGTTTGCACAAGACCCATTGTAAACAAAATAAAAAGTATATATTTTTCCTGTCCAATATACTGGTGCAAGGAGCTTGAAAGGTAAACTTGATATCTGGGCTTTTATATGGCAGTCTGGTTTATGACTGAAGCTGGTATAAACCTGACAAATTCCAAGTTACAATGTGATAATTTGTCATAGAGCCAAGTAAAATAATATGGGACATGGAATATGCTACTGATCAGCTTTATAAAGGCACTATTAATAAAACTGATTGCCTAATCATAAGGTTCATCATAAAACAATTTGTGTTTAGAGACCTTCAGTCTCCAGTTCCATAGATTTTGTACAAATTGTAAAATAGTTCCATCATTGATGGAAGGATGTTAGTAGGTGATTTCAGTCTCCGAAATTCAAGTGGCCAGCTTAATAAAGTTGTACAGTTACATCTTGCAAATATTCTTAAATGAAAACAGATTACACCAAATGAGAAGAGGCTCCCACAAGGGCTAAAACATTTTGGACTTCTTATTTATAGACACTGAACAGATAAGTGCCATATATAAACATTTATCATCCTTACTAGACAGTGATTGTGTTATTTGTTGTACTGTGGAATACAAAACATTGTCCACAATTGCCTAACAAGGTTCCCCATTAAACATTACTGTCTATCATGAAAACTGAATATCAGAGAGTTAGCAAGGTTCTTATTCTGTTAGACTAGAACTGAAAGAAGGATCCTGAACAAATGTATGTATAGGAATCTTGGAATCTGATAATTTGCAGAAGTCTGTTATATAAACGGACCACCAGGAGTTAAGTGCCTAGAAAGAAAATTGCATTTATCTAAGACAATGAAAAAGCTAACAAGGAAATAATTAATACACTAACTGGATCTGATACAATAGCACAGAGACTAAATGAATGTACATGGAGCTATGCAAGACAGTTAAACAGGAAAATAGAAAAGAAATATGTGTAAAAGAATTGAGATCAACAAGAAATTGTTTAGAAAATAAGATTTTTTTTCATTCCTTATAGCAAAGAAAGTAGGGCTAAGGGGAACTATCCATCAACTTTACTTCATAATGGTAAGTTTTTGTCCTGTGTACAAGAGGAAATTGAAGCCCATTGTAATTACTTAAAAAGACTTTGTGTCTGAGGAGAGAAACAGTTATCCCCCCCTGAAGGTAGTAGTCCCAACTAGCCTATTGTATACTTTTATTATTTATTTATTTTATTTTTATTTTACATTTGTGTATACTGTGAATATCAGTAAGACATTAAAGTCCTTAAGTACCAGTAAAGCAAAAGAATATAATACTTTAACCAATCAGGACTCGAAAACTCTGGCCAGTTTAATAGATAAGCCTTTAGCACATATTGCTAGGAGTAGTTATCATGAAAATGTGTTGCCAAGAGCACTGGAGGAAAGCTGTCATCAAAGTGATTTATATGTGATATGTGTTTATAGACTCATAGGTTCATAGGTATATAAGCTAATGACTACCAGGGCCTTTATGAGCCTAGCCATGCAACACAACCCAATTGCATCACCTTGTAACATGTGGGTCTTAATTGGTGGGGGGTATGTTTGTTAGGAGGTTGCTTAAAGTTATGTGGGAGTATGTTAATTAGGGATTGTTTACTTTCGTCCAATGTCTATTAGAGATGTGGACCAGTCTGGGATGAATTTATGATTACCCATCCATTGTTAGCTAGGGAATATTAACTGTTGTCCTCTGTCTTTAAGAGACATGGGGACAGACCAGGGATGAATATGTGATTTCCAATCCAATGATCAAGATTATATTTGATTAGGCTTAAGGATGGACTCTGCTTCATATGGATGGGGATACTTTGAGTCACATATCTGTCTCACCAGCATGTTCTGTTTATGTTGCAAGCAAAGTTCAAATCCCTGGATGTAGTGTTTCTGATGCTGCTAGTTTTGTGGATGTGCAAAAGCGCCATCAGGGCTGGATCTAAGGAGGCTTTATATGCCAAACACAGATCGCCACACAACAACCTGTAGGAGACCAGGGTCTATATTACCAGATCAAAAACCCGTTTCATCGAACACCACAAGACCGACACGTATAGCGCAAACTACGGTAATGGCAAACGTTCAAAACCGAGAAACACGAAATGTCAAAGTGTCATGGTTGGCCTGTCTGCGGTATAGCTCCATAAGGTAAGTGTGCGATAGTTACAGACCATAGGGTTAGGGTGCGGGTTAAGGTAAGTGCATAGATAGGTAATGTATGTAAGGTTTAGTGTAGAGTTAGAAGTAGGGTTTTGTTAAGTGTATGAGTGTGGATTATTTGTTTTGTTTGGGTATATGTCTGTAGGGTAAGTGTGCGATAGTTACGGACCTTGGGGTTAGGGTGCGGGTTAAGGTAAGTGCATAGATAGTAATATATGTAAGGTTTAATGTAGTGTTAGAAGTAGGGTTTGGTTAGTGTATGTATGTGTTTTATTTATTATGTTTGGGTTTGTAGTGTGTGGTGGTGTTGGCCGACTATGACGATTCGAGATTTGAAATTTCGCAGTTTAGGGGGTTCAGCGTATTTGCGGTTCGGGCTGTGTGTGTGTTCTGTCTTGTGGTGTTCGCTGAAATGGGTTTTTGATCTGGTAATATAGATCCGAAGACCAAGTGCGAGTATAGAGACAGGGATCTAAGTCTATCTGTACAGGACAGCATGTTAATACCCTGGATTCTTTTGGTGTTGTGGGCATTCCAACTGTTGCATATGCCTAGTCAGGTATGCCCTGCAGGGCGCATTGAGTACAGTGAAGGGCCTGATAAGGGATGAGTAGAGTGGTACTATAACTTCCTTGGACCTGGATGCCATACCCTTACTCATAAGTTGGACCACACACAATGATTTTCTTACAACCTCAGCTACATGTTGGTCATAGGCCAGTTTACTGTCTACAATTGTTCCTCAATCTCTAACTACAGGGTCAGCTCTTAAGGATGTCTCACCAGTGGAGTAATTTCCCTGGGTAGACATTTTCCCAAAAGGCATTTCTTTGCATTGAATTTTAAACCGTGGTTTTCACAGCAGTCACTTGTCTATGTTAGACCCTCTTGCAGGATGTTAGTGTCAAGGGTAAGGGATGCTAAGCTGATTTGCACATGGATGAACTCCAGGGTATCATTCTGTTTAACCAACCTTGAGGTATACTTGTTGCTAATGTAAATTGAGACACTGCCTTTAGTCCCTCTGTTTGTGGTGGTGTTGGTCTAAATGTGTGGAAGGCATTGTAGCCTTGCACTGCTGGAGTACTTTCTGCAGCTTTAAACTTTGTAACTGCTCAGATGTCTATATTCTCCAGAATGAAGAGAGCTTATAGGGTGTGGAGTTTCTTGTTCAGGCTCTTAGCATTGAACATTAACACCTTTAGGTCCCTTTGTGTTTTATTTGCTATGTTGGTAAATTTGTCACTTTGGCATTGTCTAAAAAAGATTCTAAAAAGCAGGCCAGTCTGTCCAATTTTATGTTCTGTAAATTTAAAGAAAGTTAGAAATGGAGAGGTTACAAAATAATATCATGGAGTTAGGATCAATAAACATCTCCTAGCATACATTTTGAACATGTACATTAACTGGTACTTGTAATTTAATTTTTTACAGGCTATTGCAGTAACTCTATAATTACAATTCAATGAAGTGTACATAAATTTGTATCAGACTTTTAGTGCAATTGACCATAAAATTCTGTTAACCATGTTATAAAGTTTGGCTTTGAATAATCAGTGGTATATTGGATCCAAAGTTTGCTACAACACCACATATGGGCAGTGTTTTTTGAAGGTACACCTTCAGATCATTAGACAATAAATCAGGGGGTGCCACAAAGCTCAGTCCTTAGACCTCGTTTATGTAATTTTTATATTACTGATATAAACATTGAAACGGCATTTTCTTCAAGTCATACCCATATGATATGAAATTAGTGAGATAATTGTGAATGTTAAGGATGTCAACATCTTTTAGCAGCCTTTAAAAGATTTATCAGTTTGGGGAAAAAATGTAACATTATGAAGGTAAATTTTGCCAAAACTGAATTTACGATTTTTGGCATCAACAAGTATATCAACCAATATTATATTTGTGATCAAATTATTAAAAGAGTTTCAAAATTTAAGGACCCAAGAATTACTTCCCACATAAATCTGGCATTTTTCTCACACTTAAATGATTTATACCACTGGAGCCTATCTGTATTGGTTGGTATATTAAGTCCAATAGGAAGGAAGTTATCATTGCATTCTTCTCAATTATCATTAGATACAAACTAGAATATGGTTTCCAAGTGTATTATCTCTGATTCAGGCTTAAGTCGTTAGTGTACAAAGATAGCTTATAATTACCAAAGTCAAAGAGTATCCAGAGAAAGAATGATGCTCTAAGAGTATTAGCAAGGGGTTCAAGGTAAAAGACGAATAATACCTAGGACAGAGGACATCCCTGTCTAGTGCCATGAGTAAGCATACATGCATGAGAAAGCTTGAATCCAGCTTTAGTTTTGCTGGAGCACTTTGGTATATTGATTGAAAAATGTTAAATGACACGGGAACCCTAAATATAATAAGAGAGTGAATAAGTAAAGCCATTCCACCTTATCAAAAAGAATATTATCTGTTGTGATTCAGCCTGATATAAAACTGGTTTGATCAGGGTGTATGAAATTTGAGATACATTGATCTATTCATTATGCAAGGATAGCTTATAAGTTCATAGGTGGTTACTAGGCTAATGGCCCAAGAGCCCTTACAAGCCTAGCCATATTTACCCCAGTTATCAATACTTAGGTGAACAAAGTATGCAGAGATATCAGCCTAATACTGACTGCCTCTGTCCATGAGGGACATGGACACCATGCCAGGAGTGCATTTACAATTACCCTTCCATTGATCTAGGTTGCCCTTAAAAAGAGTCAGGGAGGGGCCTTGTTTCACTTGAATGGAAAGCTTGTTCCAGAGAAGTGGTGGTCTTTAGGATCCGTATCTGCCTCTCCAGCTTGATTTCTGATTTGTTCATATCAGAGGTTAGGTTAAGATCCCTGGAATGAGTGACCCTCATTTAGTTTTATTTAAGAATGTGCAACATTTCCATTGAGACTGGGTCAGAGACTGCCCTGTAAGCCAGAGAGAGATCACCCCATAATAGCCCATAGGAGACAGATTACAGTGATAGAGCTTTCAGTCTTTCTGCACAGGACATGCTTTGTGCACCCTGGATTTTCTTGGTGAGAAACTTCTGGGGTCTCTCCAGCTGTTAACAGTGTCTGGTGAGGTACATGCAAAAGGGTGCATTGTACTCAATAATTGGTCTGATGAGGGCAGAGTACAATGGAAATTATAATGTCCTTAGATATAAATGCCATGGCTTTACTTATGAGATGTGCCAGCCACATAAAAGGACTTCCTAATATGGTGGTCGAAGCTCAGATTGCTATCAGCCTGAATACCCAGGTCTCGTACCACTGAGTCTACTCTTGCAGGAGTGCTGTCTATATTGTAATTAGCAGGGGTATTAGCTTTCCCAAAGGGAATAATTATGTGTTTTTACAGTTAGCTTCAGTCTGTAGCTTTGGTACCAGTCATTAGTCTGCGTTAATCTTACTGTAGTACACTGGGATTGTTGGGGGTGTGATGAGCCCTCCTTACCCCAGGGCAGTAGCTAAGATGTCTCAATCCTCACCACTGTCTCCGGTAAGGGAGTGTCACTAAAAGCAGGGCTAAAAATACACAATTTCCCCTAAGAGTACACCAGGAACAGGTTCCAAACCTGGGACTAGACTATATGCTTCACTCCAGATCCCCAAATGAGTCTCCACACTAACCACTACAGAACACTGTATCCCAGTTCTAGGTATCTGACACACTCACTCTTAAATGTCTGATATTCATACTTACACACACTCTTGGGGAAAGACTGACACATATTTACCTGCTGTGTTTCTTTGCCCAAATTACAAGGTAATGACTGGCATCAGACAAATATCACAATACTCTTCAAGAGGGGTGTTCAGTTATATTTGGATAAAATAGATTTGGAAACAAATGGGAAAAAATGGCTGCACCCTGTGTGTCAGTGGCTGTTTTGGATACCTACAGAAAAGTGCACTATTTGTCTTGGTTTTCTTCTGAAACAGAAAAAAAAAACAGATTTAAGGGGAAAAAAATGAAGGTATGATTAACTACAATGCTGAGAATCTAGAACATAGTTAAAACTGCAGAAACCTGCCAAACCTGTTTAACCAGTTGACAATCAGACATGGGAAGCATATTAAAAGGAAAAGAAGTGAAATATCAAGAACGAGAGGCACTAGAGCAGGAATTAAGACCAGACTGAAAATAAATCTGCACAGGCCTGCTACTGACAAATGTATGCTCACTAGAGAGCAAGATGGACTACTTAAGGATGGATCTTGCCACACAATCTAAAGTGTGAGAAATAGTAGTTTACTTGTGTTCACTGAAAGTTGGCTGAACTCCACTATAAATGATAGTACAATATATATGATGAGGATTTCATTATTTCGTGCTGACAGAAATCAGTCTCTCTGTGGTAAATCTCGTGGAGTGGGTGTTTGTGTGTATGGCAAGCACAGGACTATGGCTGACCAAGTTCACAGATGACTGCAAACTAGGGGCTATAACTGACTCTCTGGCTGACATAGACATTCTTCAAAAGGGTCTCACTGAGACAGATACCTGATGTTAAAATCATGTCCTCAAGCTAAATGCCAAAAAGTGCATAGTCATCCCTTTTGGAAAAAACAAAGTACCCACAAACAACCACATAGGTGGTAGTCCCCTAAATACAGAATATGTAATAAGGGATCTGGGGACCCAAGTAGATAGTAATCTCTCCTTTGATAATCACATTGCCAAAGTGGTTAGAAAATCCTTCTATGTGGTCCACCTAATTACAAAAGGGTTCACATCCAGATCAAAAGAGGTCATTGTGCTCCTCTACTCATCACTCATCAGACCCATCATAAAGTACAACGCCCCATTTGGGATGTACCTTACAAGACACCTGCAACAGCTGAAAAGACCACAGAAGTACTTCACCAAGGGGATCACTGGCCTCAAGACAGATGCCCTATGCAGCTCGACTGAAGAATCTCCAGCTGTACTTGGTTGTATACCACTTACTCAGAGGTGATCTCTGCCTGACATACAAGGCCATGTCCAACCCAGAATTGATGGACATGCCCCACCTAAAGAAAACCATATCCCCTCGAGCCACACGCTCTAGGGATCTAAACCGCACCACAAAAATAAATAGGACGTGCTGGAGGGGTAGATTCCTGTCCCAGAGACTTCCCATGCTTTGGAACAAGATTCCAATCTACATTAGGCAGAGCTCCTTGTTAACACTCTTCAAGAGAAACCTTGACGAGTGGATGGGAAACAGAAAGTTTACCCTGTGGATCACTTCTGCTGGACAGAGACACAGGGAACTAATCTAAGGAGGCGGCGAAAGCCAACACATTCTGGCTAGACTTATCAATGGCTTCAGGCAGATAGTCTAGTACCTACCTATGAACCTATCAACAACAGCTGGTGTACAAACTGTGAAATAATCACTTCTTAGTGCTCAGAGAACATTGAGTTCATGTCTCTAAAATGCTGACCCTTTTACTTGCCTAGGGAATTCAGTGGCATGAGCATAGAAGTTGTTTACATCCCCCTAGTGCAAATGCAAATGTGACATTGAACATTCTGTATCTGTCAATAAATGACCTCCAGAATAAGAGCCCTGAGTCTGCCCATATAATTGCAGGTGACTTCAATCAAGCTGACTTGAAATCTGTATTACCCCATTACCATCAACATGTGAAGTTTGCAACAAGAGGGGAGAACACTCTGGATACGGTATACACAAATGTAAAACTGACCTACAAAGCAGTACCTTATCCACATTTGGGCAATTTAGACCATCTAGCCATCATGCTGCTTTCTGCATACACACCACTGCTGAAAAGGGGCAAACCTACAACCAAAAAAGTAAGGTTATGGCCTGAGGGAATAGTCCTGGTACTACAAGTAAGGTTATGACCTGAGGGAATAATCCTGGTACTACAGGACTGCTTTGAATGTATGAACTGGTCGGTGTTTAGTGAGGCAGCTGTAAAGACCCACCATATTGACCTGGAGAAGTACACGGAATCTGTAATGGCCTATATTTCAAAATCTGTTGATGACATAATCTGTTGATGATATAACAACCATCAAATGTATCATCATGCATGCTAATCAGAAGTATATGAGTTCCTAAAGGCACAAAATACTGCATTTAAATCAAAAGACAAGGATGCCCTTAGAGAGGCCCGAGTAAATCTACGTAGAGAGGCTAAGAGGACCTACGGATGTAAAATTTAGGGACACTTCTCTGACCAAAGGGACTCCAGACATCTGTGGCAAGGCATAAAAGCCATAACTGCATCCACCCAATGTATGATAACACAGAATTTCTGAACAAACTAAACACCTATTTCAGCAGATTTAATATGAACAACACTGTGCCAAATATGCTCCCTGTCAAACAGGGTGAAGAGGTGCTATGTCTAAAAACATATGATGTTCTGAAGACCCTGAGCTGAGTAAACCCAAGAAAAGCAGCTGGTCCTGATAATATTATGGGAAGGGTTCTAAGACACTGTGCTACCCAACTGTCCACTGTACTAACAGATATATTCAACACATTTCTGCAACTAGCCATTGTACCATGTTGCTTTAAGAATACGACAATTATTCCCTTACCCAAGTAATTCCAACTGACAAGCCTAAATGATTACCAACCAGTTGCTCTTACAGCAACAGAAATGAAGTGTTTTGAGTGGTTGATCAAGAACCATATCTCTTCAAGCCTACCTGCAACACTTGATACATTACAGTTTGCTTATAGAGCTAACCACTGCATAGCTGATGTAATAGCTATAGCACTTTGTGAATCCTTGACACATCTAGAGAACAAGAATTGTTATGTCAGAATGCTGTTTATTGATTTTAGTTCCACCTTTAATACTGTCATCCCCCAGAATTTGATATTGAAGCTGATTCAGCTGGGCATCAACACCCCCTATGTAACTGGATACTGGATTTTCTCATCAACAGACCACAAAAAGTATGTGTTGGAAATAACAGTTCAATCAGTATTACAGTGAGTATGGGTGTCCCACAAGGCTGCATCCTCAGTTGTTCACCTTGTTGACATATGACTGCATGGCCAAACATGAATCCAACAACATCATCAAGTTCACAGATGATACCACTCTTGTAGGTCTTCTCAAAAATGGTTAGGAAATAGCCTACGGGGATAAAGTGGAGCATCTGATAGGCTGGTGCAACAGCAACAATCTGACCTTAAATGTAAGCAAGACCAAAAATGTAATAGTGGACTTCAGGAGGACTCAGGAGATACATCAACCTCTAGAAATTAAGAGGGTGGCAGTGGAAAGAGTAAAAAACACCAAGCTCCTGGGGGTGCTCATCTCAGATAACCTATCCTGGTGGACTCATATTAGCCACACAGTAAAGAAGGCACAACATCTGTACTACCTACAGAAACTGAGGAAGGCAAACCTGTCTCAGTCCATCCTCAAATCCTGCTACAGAGGGACCATCAACAGCATCCTCTCAAATAACATCATAGTTTGGTATGGTAACTGTAAAGCATCTGACTGCAAGGCTCTCCTGAGGGTGGTGAGGACAGCAGAAAAGTCATTGATTCCTTGCTCCCATCCATGGATGATCTGCATGAGACTCAGTGTGTGGGAAGGGCTAGGATGATAATTGACGATCCCACTCAGCCTGCCCATGGCATGTACTTGCACCTTTCCTCGGGCAGAGAGTATTGTAGCTTACACTGCAAAACAACTAGAATGTACAGGAGCTTCTTCCCTCTATCCAAAAGGTTGCTGATCTTGAATGCCAGGCATGACAGCGAATAATCAGATCGATATGCCACTCGCTATGAAGTATCATCTATAGTAATCACTCTGGCAAATTGCTTTAATAACTGGTACAGTTAGCCTGATTTCTTATGCTATTACTTACTAAATGAGCAAGAGTAACCACTCCATACATGTGCAATGTGAACATTAGAATATCTCATACTACAACTGATGAAGTGCAGTATTCTTAGCAATCACAATGTGAAGTCATAGTCTTTGCAATACTTTCTAGTATAATATTATGTAATGTCTTCCTGTCCAAGTGTGGTAATTTATTGTGTTGTTAATATTTCAATTATTACTACATGTGCATTAGTCTTACTGTCACTCAAACTATATATTCATTGGTATGTCTTGCATAGGGACCAAAGCAATGTAATTTCATTCAGCTTGCACTACTGTGTATATCTGATTGGCAATAAAGCTTACTCTGACCTTGGCTTTGACTTTGAGATGCATGTATTCCAAGCAGTAAGGCTTTTTGGACTGGCCCTGGTGTTATCACAATAAGTAAAAACTCTCTCAAGTTATTAAAAATATTAACTAAACAACCAGCCACAATGAGAGGTAATAAAGCATTTAATAATAAATAAAAGAATTTAAAACATTTCAGTACTGAATAACTGGTTCCAATAAACAGATTTTCACACACAGGAAACATGAAAATAATACTGTAGGATAGATCTCATATTGATTTTAGAAAGCCTCTGACTATCTAGCAGTAGCTCACTGACTATCTGAAGATTAACTATCCGTATCTAATCAAGGCAAGATTATACTCTTACTTCTGCATGGTAAGATGAGAAATTATGTCCACACTCCAGGCTGTTGTCTGTCCTCAGTGACTAGAACAACTACTCTCCTGGAAAAAACTGAATGATAAACTACTGCTGAGCAGCTCTGGAAATAACTGAATGAAAAACTGAACAACTGACTCAGAACATGTTTTTTATACCAGATCTTTTTTCAAAAGTAACAGGAAGCTGTCATGAGAATTCTACTCTCATATCAGATTTTGAAAAGTAAACAAACAGCTACAGGGAAGATTCTATTCTCCCAGCTCTGGCACACAATGACATCACATCTAGGTCAGCTGATTCTGGCATGACATGCATTCAGAATTCTCTTTACAAAGAACATGTACATTTGGTCAGCCAGAAGAACACTGTTTGACATTCAAACATCTTGCATAAATCAGAATTATAATCAAACGACATAAACTTATTTACAAAATTATAGCTAGTCATGCTGGCATATGTAACACAGGGTAATTTTTACAATTGTTTACAATTATTTACAAAACTTCAGCTAGCTAGCCACAGATAATATCCAATATCCTCACAAGGGGACTTAATGATTGATCCTAATTTGCAGTTGTCTGCAAACCTGGTCAGCCACAGGACATCTACATTTGCCTGGACTTCTGAGAGATAAATTCCGATCAGTAAAGGCCCAGCACAGAACCTTGTGGTACATCACAGCTGATTGGCATTTTGCTGTACATGAATTCTCTCACTTTGACTGTATGTGTCCTATCTGTGAGCCATTTGGTTACCCATTGGTGACACAGGGGTTAATTCCCAATTGAGTGAATTTTCCTATAATACCGAGTGTGTCAAATGCTTTGGTCATGTCAAGGTAGGTGGTATGCACAGTCTTTCCCTCATCCATGGCCTTGGTGACCTTCTTGAAGAAGTCAATCAGGTTTAATATACATGAACTACCCTTAATGAATCCAAATTGGGTTGGGCCCAGAGTCTGGAGAGTACCTATGTCCTTGTTGATTAGGCCCATAATGATTCTTTCCATTGCCTTTGCAAGTGCAGCTAGTCAGGATTATGGGCCTGTAATTCCCAGGGTAGTTGATGGCCCTCCTTTATGCACAGGGATGACTGTTGCTGTCTTCCATTCTGCTGGAACATAGGCAGTCCAGAGGCTATGGTTAATTAGGGTTTCGAGTGAGTCTGCTAGGTCATGTTTTAAGAGGTAACCTGGAATGTTTTAAGAGGTAACCTGGAATGTTGTCTGGTCCCATTGATACTGTGTTCCTGGCCTTAGAGAGCTCAACAATGACCTGAGACAGTAGGCTGAGGAATGGTGGCAGGACACTTTGGGGGATGACCCGGGTGGGGTGAAGCTTGATCCAAATCTCTTAGCTAGCAGATTGGCTATTTCCTCTGGTTGAGTTTGGGTGATGCCATCTGCAACCAGCTATATGCATAGCTGGGTATACTCCTTAACATTTCGGACATAGTAAAAAAATGCCTTATGATTTTCTTCAGCTAATTTGCTTTGGAGGAGCAAGCTTTGGAATGAGTTATAACTTTATTTATTTATTTACTGGGAAGGTCCACTGGGCCTAAGTGAGCCCATTTTCAGTGGAGGCCTGGGGAGAAAAGCTCCACATACAAATTACAAGTGATACACATACAATAGAAATACAGAAGTACAAATACAATTACATAAAGAGCTATAAGGCAATACAGTAACAATCATATACATGGCTTTAAAACAAATATGGGATACAAATACATATCAGAGTTAACAGTAAGCAGCTTGGATATGAGTGGAACGGTTCATAACAGAGTTGACACGTAAAGCAGTAAGCAGCTTGGGTAAGAGTGGAAAGTTCAGGTTGTAAATGTACATAAATTAAGCCATTATGTTATGTACATATTTAGCAAAAGGCAAGGACTATATGTGAAGAGTAAGTTGGGTTAGATATTAAAGACTACTAAGGGTGTTTACAAAGAGATGACAGTTAATAAGTTGTTAACTGACTAGAGGTAGGGGCATGAGAAAGTCAAAGTTGTCCAGGAAGGATAATTGCAGCAATGGTTAGTAGTGTAGAGGTTAGAGAGGAAGGTGGTTTAGCTGGATAAGGTAAGGTAGATAGGTAAGGCAAGAGGTGTAAGGGTAAATAGATAGGGTAGTTGGAGTACCAGCCGGCCAGAAAGAAGTGGGGTAGAGTGGGAGTAGCAGTGTTTAGAGAATGTTATTTTTGGCATGGGCATAGCTAGTCAGAGGAGAGATGTCTTAAAGAGCTCAGGGTAACTGATGGAGGTGATTGTAGAATTGAGGGTGTTCCAAAATTTGGAAGCAGTAAAGGAGTACAGCATTCAACAAGTTGGGAGATTAGGTTTATCTACTTTGAGCAGTGTTTTGTTTTCTGATCTGGGACGCCTATTTGGGTAGTAGAAGGACAGTAAGGAGGAAATAGAAGGGCATATTGTGGGTTTGCATATAATTTTATGTGTGGTAGTTAATTGTAGGTAATTGAGATAGAGTGGTAATTCTAGCCAGTTTAGCTGTCGTAAAGAGGAACAATGGTGTGCTGAGAATCTTGCATTTTTGCAAATCTATAAATAATAAAGGAAAAAGCGGCACAACATTAAACATCAAAATAACACTTTAATATAAAACAAACATAACTAGTAAGGGCTTTTGTTCAAAATGAGCTTCATCAGACCAAGTTACACTACCACATCAACCCATATTTAAATGAAATAATTAAAATTACATGATTAGTTAACTCATTGCCTTAACCCTTTCCTTTTCAATACAATTTTGAAAGTCTGTCTATCATTGATGCCTGGAAAAACACATGCATTCAATCTGACCTGCCAACAATATTCCTTCCAGTCAAAATCCTCCTCAGCATCCCACCTATACTCATCATTTTCAACCTGATCTATCACTGTAAAGGAAAACTTAATATTAATGTTATCCTGTGAATGGGATGATAGAACATGCTTGGCTAAAGCATTAGTAACATCATTTCTATTTATTGTCCTCAAATACTCATAAATCCTAAAATAAAAACACCTAGTAGTCTTTCCTGTATAGAAGGCAGGACACAAACTGCACAGTGCTAAATACACTACATATTTTGACCTACAATTGAAGTGTCTTCTCAAATCAAATTCATAATTCCTGGCTGATACCTAATCTTAAAACCCTCTATAACATGCACACAATAATTACAATTGCCACATCTGAACATCCCCTTTAAAACACAACCATCCAAACAATTTTCTTATAAAAATACTATTTCAGATTTTTACCTCTTTTAGTTACAAACACAGGCATCTCACCTATAACCTTTCGAATGTCTTGCAAATTGGACAAAAAAATTCAAATTTTTATTAACTATCATTTTAATACCACTCTCATCCACAGAATTGTTTAACATACAAGCTAATGAATAACCCCTCATATTCTCTCTGGCATTCACAGTTATGTGCTCCCCATTCTGTCTTTGTGACATCACCCTATCAAAAGCCTTACCTAAAATATCAACAGGGTACCCTCTATCACCAAACCTGTTATTCAAAACTTCACATTCAGCCTTAAAAAGTTCAGACTCTTCAGTTAACCTACTGATCCGATCAGACTGACTACTGACAATGTTATTCTTAAGCTTAGGGCTGTGCATACTACTGTAATGCAAAAAACTATTGCTTTGTTGAGGCTTCTTATATATTTCGGTGCTCAACCTATGAGCCTTTTTATACACACTCAAATCCAAGTAATTGCTAGACTATCTATTCAAAGTAAATGTGAATTTTAAAAACATCAAACACTGAATTTAAATAATTCATAAACAAACAAAAAGCTGCTTCAGTTCCCTTCCAAATAAAAAACAAATCATCAATAAACCATTTATAAACAACAACATTAATATAAAATTCAGAATCATAAATAAATTCCTTCTCCCAGCCTATTATAAAAACACTGGCATAACTGGGGGCCATCGCTGCCCCCATTGGCACTCCATTAACTTGCTTATACACAACTTTCTCAAAGGAAAAAAAAAATGTATGACAAGATGACATATAAAACACTAATAATAAACTTATTTCATCATGCTCATAATACCCAGACATACGAAGCACTCTTTCTACTGTTTCCAAACCAACATAATTTGGAATTAAAGTATATAAGGAAACATCATCAGCCATTACTATCCATACATCATTTTCCACACTAATGCCCTTAATAAACTTACAAAAGTCAAAAGAATCTTTAGTGTAAGAAACACTTTTCATTACTAACTTTTGCAAACATTTATCAACAT
Organism: Protopterus annectens; assembly: GCF_019279795.1. Classification (NCBI taxonomy): domain Eukaryota; kingdom Metazoa; phylum Chordata; order Ceratodontiformes; family Protopteridae; genus Protopterus; species Protopterus annectens. The sequence goes on along the minus strand of NC_056751.1, from coordinate 256,665,730 downwards.
AAATGGCCATGGATTCAGTCTTACTGCCACTACTTACCACAATCGGTCTGAAGCAAGGCTCGTCCAAATTCTTATGAATGTTAGGTAGACCAAAAAGTGAGGAATTAAAAACTGGCAAGTTTTTGACCGATAACTGACATTCTCCAGCAATGTAATATTCAAAAAAAAAAATACTGGAAGCATGATATTTGTAAAAGAACAGATTTGTTCAGTAATTGACAAATCAACATATTAACTTACTTGTCAGTGCATTTTCAAAAAATAAAAATAAAAAATGCATACAGTACCTTAGTAAATTTCTCATCATCAGTATTTAGTCCACATAATCCTTCCAGGATACAGTCTGTCTTGTAAAACCAGGAATATACAAAGCTGCATGCCTCTCCCCGGTCCAATGTTTGGCTCTAAAAGCACAGACTGTACTTCCTGCAGTCTGCCTTCTTACCTAGCCCTTATCCTAACCCTAACTCTAATACACAGACACACACACAGGCACGTTCTTCCTCATGCCAAAACTCACTTTTTCTTCCAAAATCATGAGTGACAAAATGCACATTTGATTAATTTGGCAAACAGTGACATTGTTAGATCAAATAATCATTCAACCAAATGCCAGTGACCCATACACAAACACACACACACACACACACACACACACACACACACACACACACACACACACACACACACACACACACACACACACACACACAGATGTCTATATCTATATCTATATATAGCTGTCTATAGCTCTTATAAATATATCTGTTGGTGTTGGACCCCATCAGATGTATACTACATTGACATCAATTTTTCATTTCACTCAGATGGTTCACAGGTGTGAGATATCAACAATCCCAGGCCTGGGAATATTCAATTTCCCCAGGGAATGTGCAGTCTCATAGTTAGTATATATAATTACAGGGGTAGGGGCTTGTCCACCTGCAAAAACATTTGCCATTAGTGTAGTTCATTCTGGGGTAATCCATGGAGCATGCACAGAACATGTCAGTATTTGTGAATTTCACATTATGGTGTAAATCTACTAGGTGTCAGCATAAAGTACATCTGATTGGGTGCCTGACACTCATATATATTTATATGGGTCTACTTTCAAATCTAGAAGTCTTAGAATCCCAAACTACAAAATCTCAAGACCGGTATGTTGAACGTGCGTTTTACTGAAAGTGCATAATATCATATGTTAATTCCCAAAATGCAGTTAATTACACTACAGTATCACTTTAAATGTTTGCAGTCTTTGGAAAAATGTATGGAAGCCGTGAAGTTGGTGTGGAGTTTTGTAAAGTTTGAAAAGGAAATTTTGCTTTTTAATGTTGAAGGGTAAGTGCAGTGTTTAGATCAGATTGTTTAAAGGCAAATGTATGTTTATTTTAACTGAAAGCTTGAAAGAATAGGTCATTTTCTTTATTAGTGACTGGTAAAATGTTTAAGAGCTACATTATTGATATGTACAGAATAGAGTTTCTTAAACATTACACATGTACCCATACAGCTCATACCAGTATATTTACCATGTTTTTATTGTAGTACAATCTTGGAGTTGATATATTTTAATAGCAGGGGGTGTGGGGGATACATGGAGGCTTGCCCCCCTGCTTAAATGTAGAGTAGATAGCTATTTCTGTTGTTTTCTGGTGCAGTTTGTATTAGTAGATGGCAGGACGGTAGGGCTTGTTTTGTGTTTTTAAACATTTTGCATGTCGATGATTTGGAGTTTTAGTTATCTGAGTTTTTGACATTCTGGTCTTGAGATTTTGTAGTAGGTGTTGATTCTGGAATTTTGAAATTTGAAAGTAGATCCAATTATATTTATGTATGTACATATATGCAATATATATATATATATATATATATATATATATATATATATATATATGCATATTGTGTGGTGTGTGTGTGTGTGTGTGTGTGTGTGTGTGTGTGTGTGTGTGTGTGTGTGTAATACAGGCTCAGATGAAGTCTCTGCAGGTATGATCAAGATGTTGGGTATATTAGGAGAGAAATGGCTCCTGTGGGGACTTATTACAGTATGAAGAGCGAGAGGGAGAGAGATATGAATTGGGAATAAGCATTCCTGTGCCAGTGAAGAAAACCATAGGAGATACTCATAACTATGGGAAATACAGAGGTATCAAACTCCTGTCATACTGCATGGAAGTGCTAATAGCAAGTAAAATAGGAGATGATCTCTTCAGGTTCAGATCAATATGGAGATAAAGCAGGAGGCGAGGAAAGAGTCCAACTGGGCATTCCTAGACTTGAAGCAAGCTTATGACAAGGTCTCAAGAAATCTGATTTTGGCAGTCCCTGCAAAGGTTCAAAGTCTTGGATTTGTTGGTAGAATTATATACAGGGACCCAGTGACAATAGTAGAAACAGTGTTTAGATTCACACAAGCTTATAACTGAGACAGCAGCGGGAAGAGTGGAACAGGTTTACAGTTTCATCTATCTGGTAGGTGTGATCGAGGAGAAGGGAAGTCTGAATGAGGAGGTCAAAACAAGAATCTGAGGCACTGCCATCTGGCACATAGTATCAGGGTAGTGTACAACAGAAGGATGCTGAAGAAGCTGATATGGTACAAAAATATGGCAGTGAAGGCAGAACAGCTCAGGAAGCTTGAGGTGATTGTGATGGAAATACCTGAGATGAGCAAATAAGATGCACAGTGTGTGATAGACAAAAAATGAAGACAACAGAGCAGAAGCCAAAATATCCCCAGTTATCTTTTAGTGGAGATTGTTTTTCCATTTGTATATTCTTACTTGTTATTGTCTTTGGCATCGTGGCCCAGGTTGTGGCTGAGAGTGGTCCCTGGAACAGTTCATTTAGCTGGCTTAGTATAAATAATAAGTAAAAAGTAAAACAGATTATGATAAACTTCTTTAGAAGCAGCTCATGATGATTCTCTTTAGTATATGTCTGATACCTGATGAGAGACCAAATTCATAATAATCCCAGATTTGTTAAGCATTGTATTTCCTTGTAGTTCTTTTACCAGTCAAGGCTGTATGCAAGGCTCTTTTCACTGAAATTACTCATTGAGGTTATAGGTATTATGTAAAATAACAATGAATGCTATTTCTTTTAAAAGTCTTAAATGTTCCTCCCTCTCTAAGTGACAACCTGTCTGTCATGCTGCATTAGTTACCTTTATCACGAGAAATGTAAATCGCTTTTGAAATCCTGAGGCTGTGGCATGAGAGCAATGTTGATGCCTATTCATAGCGTAATGATGTTTTCAGCGACCTGTTTTGTCTGTCTTTCAGCAGCCTCACTAATCCATCTATTGTGTAAAAGCTGTGAAATAATGCCTTATACAGCTTGTTTTTACAGAGAAAAATACAGCAATATCAGGGCAAGTTTCTACAGTACTCATGTAATGGCATTCATGTCTAAGAATGAAACCACACTGACGTTTTCAGTTGGTTTCTAATAAACAATAATTTATTTGCACTAAGAATGGATACCCTTATTTAAGGTATGTCACTTCTTTATTGAATACAGAAATTACTTAGCCGGCGTTTATCAAGCACTGAGCTGTATACCTCTTTAGAAGTTCATTCTTGTGAAAAGTGATCTGAAATAGTTTTAGCAGTACTTGTTATGAGGACAGCATTTCATCTTGAGACCATGTATGATTCAAAAAGAACTGCAGTTAAAAGTGCTGAAATGCAAGATCTTTTTTATATGGATTTGTTTTTACTGAGATGAAGTACAGACCCCTTCACTGGGCTACCATAAATCTTTCTTCTGATGTTCTTGTTGATATGTTCTGTGTTATCCGTCTCCTTATTGAGAAGTATGAATAATATGTATATTATTTACTAGACTGTTAAATCTCTATTTTTTCCTGTAGTCTAACCAATTCCAGGGTAACTCGATAGTAACAATGCCACTGTGAGCATCTATATGACAGAAAGCAATGCTGTAACATTAATACAGTTCTGTCACTGAATAATCATAAAGTAAAAGACTTGGACAACTACTGCTAACTGAAGAGAAAAAAGAGTTTTATTATGGGATGATATGACAAATCCAAAGATGCTTTGAAAAACATCATAGTAAAATCTACTGCTTTTATTGATACAAGCTGAAATAAAATTTGTAAGATAAGCACTTTTGTCTTTTAAAACTAGAACACTTGATCAGATAAAAGCATTTGAAAAAACAGGCCTTTTTATAGTCCAGTTACTAGAGTAATCACGATTGCCTAGGCTCTGTTCAGCACCAAAAATATTTAAAGAGGCAATGCTGTAGCTAGAAAACTAGAGGGCACTGTGGCATAGTAAAAGTAATGTCTTTCTGCTTTTCCTGGTTAGGGGTTGCCACAGCGGATCACCGGTCCGCTTATGACTGGCAGTGGATTTTTACAGTGTCGAGCTGCCAGCCTGGCGCCCGACCTTCAAAGAAGGCACACCCACTCACGCACTTACCTGCATGTCTTTAGGTTCACACGACCACATGAGGGACATGCAGACTCCACACAGAAGGCACTCCAGCCGAGAATCGAACTGGAGAACCTCTTGCTGTGAGATGACAACACTAACCGCTGCACCACCGCGGCCTAACAAAAATGTGTGAATGAATAAATATACCATTTTATTTATTTAAAATGTGTGAATGAATAAATAAATAAATAAAATGGTATACAACTATGTTTCAAGCTGTGAAAGTATATTACACTTTATAATGAAATTAAACCATGATCTATAAATGTTTGTGCATTATTTCAAAAATGAATACTCCTTGGAAGTTGTTCCACTAGGTCACAAAATGGTGATATGGCCAGTATATTGTTGGGACTCCCAACCCCCTATAAGTACACAAGTGTGGAAAAATTGTAAACTAAAGCCACAGAAATCCTGTCTGGGAAGTTATAAATAGAGGGACTGATGCGATAAGTCAAGGAGCTGCTTTGTGCCTGTTAAGAGTTATTTGCTGGGCCACCCTGCTGTAGGATATCCCTGGCGACACAACTTGTCAAGGGCCATCCTGTTAATTTCACGAAACAAAAAAAAATAGTTATCCCACCCTACTGTCAAGACTTACCTTGAAAGATGCAAAAGCATTAAATTTAACATGGAAGTGAGTATGTCTCACAGTATAGTTAAAATGAAACTCTTCCAATGAGCTATTAGAGAAACCTTTAGGTGAAGGACACAAATAATCTATACACAAACCGGTGCATACTCTTTACTACTGAAGTGTTTCTTTTAGCCATGCAACTGTACAAAATTAAGAACAAGTGAAATACTGAAAGTAATTTTCACATTCCTTATTAGCTCTCAGATGAAAGGGTAGAGCTACTGGATTTGCCAAGGAATTTTAAATGCGTAAGCATGAGTATATGAAGAGGGTCAGAAAACTGCCCAAGAACTTCAACTTTGAATAATCCTGTAATTTACTCATTTTGTGTGGAAGAATACTTAAATGCCCAGTGTTTATGGGATTGGTATAATGGTTAAAATGTTTATCCAACAAACACAGGGTACAGGATTGGATTCTTACCTTTTGTGAAAAAAAAAAAAGGCTAGCCTTAAAATAACCTACAAGAGCAACTAGCCTAGTACTTGCCTATAAATCTATGAGAGGATTTTTAACAGCTTAAAATTTGCACATATCGCACCAATTATGGGAAAAACACCAACACTGTTTCTAGAAAAAAGCAAAATGATACAGTAGCCCTCAGCAGCATTACTGTAACTGTAACTACATGCAGGGCATCCTCATTTATTATGTCTACGCTGCATCTTATTATGGGGATGCAAATGCATTGTCATCACGAGATGCGTTAAAAAAACAGCAATTCAGATGTATAACTACAAACAGTCAGGATTTAATGTCAGGCTTTTTTTCAGTATTTGCTTGCTTTCACTTAAAGTAAAATTTTACAGGGACCCATTCCCATTCAGTTCACAGCCACTTAAGTATTTTAGTGCTCAGCCATGTTTTACTGATACAGACAGCAGCTGTGTGTGCATGGACTTAAAATCTATTAGCATTGCTGCATTCTGAGATTCCAGTATCTTGGAGAAAGAGTGAGACACATTACGAACACATGCATTTAGATGTGTGATGTACTCAAACTGCTGCTTTTGTGCAACTGCAGCTGAGCAAAGTAGTTTAGAACAGTGTAGAATCTAAATCTATTAGACATAAAAGATCCTAATTAGAGAAGTCTACCACCCCTGTCAATTAGATCAGACAACTGTGAACCTCTGTCTTTCAAGTTTACAGCCTGAAAGGGGCCAACTGCAATTAGTCACTTACTTTAACAGCAACTCCTTTAGAATCCAAGTTAAGCAGGGTGGAATAACACTGCTGTAATGCTTGCTGCTTTGAAGCAAGCAATTCTAATCCTGCTACAAAGCAGTACAACAAAACTAATCACAGATATGGGAGTTGTGGTAGTTAGACAACAGAAATGAGACACTGAACAGCCCGACATTTTAAATAACAAGTGCAAACTTTTTCTTTTTTGTTTTACCATTTCTTTTTGCTATAATTATGCTCTCTTGTAAAGTGCGTTTTCCTATTCTAAAATGTGTAGTTTTTTTTTACTTTAGTTACATCAGTGGCCCTATATTTACTAGGTTTCTGTTTACTATATGCTGAGCAACTGTCCATTTACTTCCTGATTCCATGTCATACAGTCCTACCTTCCAATGATGCATCATAGGGGAAACCCAGTTCTGTCACAGACTGGCGCATGTTTTCTGTAGTCTGCAACAGACCCCACTGTGGCATATAGTTGTATAATACTATAGCCAATATAATGAATAATCTAGCTCCAGCTAGATAATGCATATTTTCTTGAATGCATCCAAGCCAACATGGTCCCTAAAGGTCTCAGAATGTGGCACTTCCCATCAGGGCTTGTCCCTGACTCTCCACTACATTTTGATCTTATTGCACTTTTCAACAGGCATGGCTGTGAGTATATGGATTTACTGGTCAAATATAACAACAAACTAATTGACGAACATATAGCTGAAACATCTCATTTGGACCATAGTATTACTTCTGATAACCAAGATGAACAGTTTAAAACTGAATATGTACATATTTTTAAAAGTATAGACCAACAAATCCAAACCATAAAGAACCAGAAACCTAAGAAACTACATCGGGACTTCAGAGAGTATGCTAACAATACTGCACACCCCCCACCCCTTACCTCACAAAAATGGAGTACTAGATATTTTAACAATATGCAGAATGACACAGTCACAGAAGAGGAGCAACATAATTCCTCCTGAGTGGACAATGTAGATAGCACTAATATTTTAAGCAAAGGAGAATTTCCACCACTAAGGAGGTTGGAGAGAAAAAGAGGATGTCCACAAAATTTCTGCACTCAACTTCAAGCAGTCCCTCAAGTCAAATACTTACAGAGGGGAGGAATGACAGCACAAAGGGGACAGAATAGAGGGAGAACCTGAACATCAACCATATGGCACTCCCTGAGCCTTCTGGGACTGCAAACAACGATGTCTTCTTACCACCCTGTAATATTGTAAATAATACTGATGGTGACTTCCACATCGACAATTTCTCCACGTATGATATCACTGAAGAATGCTAGAACTTTTTTTTCTAAAGGGATGACATTCATCCCCCCATAGAGAAATTAACTTGCCAACAGTTTTAATGGACCTTAAATAATTCACTAGAAAATTGAACTTTAACTTTTTTTTTCAAAACTTAAACACACTTCTCAATCCATTGTGTATATCTAGCACCTTCAACTTCCCCTACATCCAGTTGCTCAGTATTATGAGAGAATTTGTGAGCTGGATTTTCGTACTCGCGGTGGTGGTGCTGCGGTAGTGTTGTCACCTCACAGTAAGACGCTGTCCGGTTCGATTCTCAGCTAAAGTGTCTTCTGCGTGGAGACATGAGTGAATGGGCGTACCTTCGTTGAAGGTTGTGCATCAGGGCTGGTAACTCGGCACGTAAAAATCAACTACCAATCATTAGCGGACCAGAGTTCTGCTGTGGTGACCCCTAACCAGGAAAAGCCGAAAGACACAAGTATCCAGACAACACAGTAAACATAGGGACAACATTACTGCTAAAGAATGAATTATCCTACGACAACTTCAGGGTAATAATTCTGTAAGAATCATGAAGCCAGATAAGTGGGGACAGACTTATTATGATGGACAAATCTGATTACAGTAAAAAATGTGGAAACTGTTAGGCGATGATGCATATATAAAAGTCTCAATAAATGGACTGAATATAGCATACAACAAAATAAGAATAAACATAAAGGATTTGCTCATTGATAAACAAATTTCTATAGAAGACTATAACTACTTGAGTGTAAACAAACTTACTATTCCATTTATTTTCAGAATTCTGAAAATTCTGAAAAATTTAACACAGCCACCATTCTGCCCCATTGTGGACACTAGGGGTTCGATAACCCACCCCATTGCTAAATTCCTAGACACTAAAATTAAGGATCTTGTATGTTCTGAAACATGTCTGCCGTGACTTTTGGGAATTCTTATAGAAATCAATGAAATACCTTCCAAAGAATCTTATTCCTTTATCACCTTTGACATGAAAGATTTATACACTGTCGTGCCACTCAAAGTTGTTGTTGAGTGGTTTACCGAATTCCTGGCAGACAAGGGTTTGAAACAAGATGAAATTAACGTATATGAAAATCTTCTTGAACTTGTCCTGGAAAACAATTCCATCATTTTTGAAAAGGAAGTATTTTTACAAACAAAAGGAGTTTCAATGGGCGCAGCATGTTGGGGGTCTCTTTGCTAATGCAGTTATGATTGATTCATTTTTTTTTTACATCATGTAAATGTTATACACACAATCTGGATCATATTTTTATCCTATGAGATGATGATATTCATAAGATATCCTCACTTATTGATTACATCAACAATACCACTTCTTTTTTGAAGTTCACACATCAGACTCATGACAGCCCCATCTCTTACTTTGACATTTAGCTTTTGAAAGATAACATACAGAAACATTTTACTTCAAAAATGTTTTTGAAAAGAAACTTACTCTAACAGTTTCCTTCAATTTATCAGTGCCCACCCCACACACACAAAAAATCTGTTGTAATAGGCCAGTTTGTTTGAGCTGCCCACATAACCACCAATGATTTTTTTTAACCGTGTCTGAACTGCAAATTATTGAACTGTTAAATAACAAATCTTTCAACAGATACTACAACTTATCCAAAAATGAAAGGGAGATTTTTTATAATCTTGTTAACAAGAATGCGATTATAACTAAAGCTCATAAAGGAAATGCTTTGGTTTTGTTAAACAGCGGAAATTGGTTTAGCTTAAAATGAAAAAGCTTTGCAGGGACCGTACAGATTTCAAAAAAAGAAATGTTTTTCCTTGGCCGAGGGTGATATCATCACATCGTGACATACAAACCAACTTGAATGATCAACCTAGCCTTTCTAGAGCCAGGACTGGCTCAGTCAGTGAGCCATCATGCTCCGTGATTAACGACACGGAAAGTACAACTATGACGAATGAGATATCATGCTCCATGAATGACAGCACGGAGGTGACAACTGCTCCTATAGTAGGGGCGGGTCTATCTATGGATCTGGGAGAAGGGGAAGAGTTTTACAGTTGCAGCACAAGTGCATTGTAGTTCTGGATTTGAAAACTACAAACATGAATGTGAAAGAGGTTAAATCAATGAATTCATTTTTTTCAGCAAAAAACGCTTTTCTATTTGCCAATAAAGGAACAAATGAGTTTAATGAAAGGTACAAGGGGCAGAAGTCAGTCAAGAATGAAACAAAAACCAGAGACAGAATCACTAGAAACTCCCAGCCAGAAAAGCGGTAATGAGAAATATCAAAATGAACTAGTGTGCAATCTGTCATCATATGAACTGACACTGAAAAGCAAGTATTACAGAAAGGACTGTCATTTATTTCCAGTCAGTGTTGATTTTGTAGATGTTATTTTTGGATAGTAAAGCATTTATTAGAAATATCATGTTAAAAATGTGTTTTAAAGGAAATAAAATATGCAACTATAATAATGTGTTTAAGAAGTCTAGTACTTTTTCACCAATATTGCATCCATTACTCAATGCTTTTGAAAAGCTGTGTCTTGAAGACAGTTATAAAGTTAGTGAAAATAGTAAAATTGTAAAAAGTGGAACTTGACAAAAGATGAAAATTATGCACTGAAAAGTTTGGTAAATAATGTGAACATAATAATTCATCCTGCCACAAGGGAGGTCCTATTGTTGTATTAGATAGATGCTGGTATGAAACTGAGATGAAAGAAATGCTTAGTAATAATAGTTTTTATGTTACTATTAACAAGAGGCAAATGGATAGGATGATTTTTAATGTTTATGGTGAGTTGGATAGACTAAGTCATCAGATGATAAATAGAGAACTGTATGAATATTTTAAAGTGTTACACTCTTGTTGCCTATGATCCAAGGTTTACCAAAACTGCACAAAAAGCCGGTTCACTCCCCACTACGCCCTATAATGTTGGTGCTTATCTGGGTTACAGAAGCTATGTATGTATATATATATATATATATATATATATATATATATATATATATATACTGAGAAACTTCTTAGACCCATACTGAATAGTAATAAATATATTCTTAGGGGCACCACGCACTTTCTTAATGATTTATTTCAGTACATGACCAATAGTGAGGATAAAAGCAATGTATTTTTGGCAACTTTGGATGTTGTCATTTTTTACAGTGATACTGAATGAAATTGGTATTAGTAGCTTTAATGACTTGTGTAATCAATGCAGTTTCTTAAAAACTGATAAGCTACATATGTTTACATCCTTTCTGAAATGTGTATCGTGCAACAATATTTTTGTGTTTGATGAAATCATCTACTGGCAGAGAAATGGCGTAGCTATGGGCACCTTGTGTGCCAATAGCTACACCAATGCCATGATGTCTGTTTTGGAAGAAAAGTATATACTTAATGGAAGATCCAAGGACATGGTACTGTTTTTTTGCAGATTTGTTGATGATTCGTTTATTTTGTGGGGGGGGGGGGGGTCACTGCAACAATTTAATGAGTTTGTTGATATATATATCAAAAGTACTATGTATTTGAAGTTTTCACAAGCAATTTCAAATGAAAATATACATTTCCTTGATGTTGAAGTTTGTAATGATAGTCTAGGTGGTGTTACCACGAAGTTGTATAAAAAAAATATCACTGTGACTAGAGAAAGTATGCATCCTAGTTATGTATTTAAAAATGTTGTTAAAAATCAGGTATACAGAGCTTCCCGACTGAGTGTAGAGGACAATGATTTCTTAGAACAGACTGCTGCTCTAAGAGAAACTTCTGAAAGAAGAGGCTATCTTGATCAAGATGTTATTAGGATGAGAAATGGTAAAGCTAGACCTTATTTTTCTAGTGGTAGTGAATTAAATCAAGTAAGAGAAAATAAGATATACAGAAGTAAGTTAAGAGTTCCAGTTTATTATTCTAATAACTCACGTATGTATACTGAGATCATTAGTAAGTACTGGCATATTTTTATAGCAGATGCTGAAATAAAAGTCACTGTGGACAGTAGACCCAAATTTTTATATAAAAATATGAGATCACTGAAGCGGCAATTATGTTACCCTAAGAACAGAAGGGATGAAAACAGTGCCAACATTACTAAGGCTTGTGGTAGATATACTGCATGTAAGTATATAGATAGTTCAAATTTAGTTATACATCCAGATCAGCACAGGACTTATACCTTTATGGTTTCTGCCACTTGTTCCTCAATACATATAGTTTATTTAGCATGCTGCTAGAAATGTAACAAATTTTATATAGGGAAAACAGATAGGGCATTTTGTGACGGAATAAAAGAGCAATTCTACCATATCAGCAAAGGCAGTGTTTCTAATGCACTTGCCAAACATGTTAGTGAAACAGATAATTCTCATGTTTTTAAATTTAGAGCAATAGGTAGAGTTTATGAAAACATCAGAGGTGGAGATGCCAGAAATTATACTGAACAGTTAGAAATAAGATGGATAGTTCGCTTGAGAGGGGACAGTGGTCATGGTATAAATTACAAAGTCTCGCTCAAACCTATGTTAAAAGCAAGACCTCTGTTCAGATAATGTATGTTTTAGATTTTGATACAATGTTTATAGTTTTATATGTTTATAGTTTTACATGCATATATATTTCTGTTTTTATATATGCTTTTGAATTTTATTGCTGTGACAGTGAATGTGTTTTTAAGCAGCGTTTGCATGCATGAAAAGTGAAATAATGGTCCTACTTCCTAACAACAATGAGGTTTTACTGATTGGATAATTGGTGATAGTTTGTTATATTTAAATGGTAAAAAATCAGTTTGGAATTACATCTGACGAAAGCAGTATCTATGTGAAAGCGCTTATATCTGTTTATGAAATAAAGTTTTTACTCTACATACTGGATTGCCTGGCCATTTCTGAGTCAATTTTGTTTTTTTGGAGACTACAGTTTTTACTTTTTTCGACTTGGGACTTTGTTATTGCTGGTATTTATCCTCTTTTATTGTTTTATTGAACTTTTACATAACATATATTTATCCAATTTGTTTCACATGAAGTTTATATTGGATTTTGAAAAATAAGCACTTAACGAACAAGCACTTTATATTATTCATTATATTGGTTCTAGTATTGCACACTAGATGCCACAGTTAGGGTTGCCACCTTTTAATCGGGCCTAAGTGGGACATGGGGGTGTGACCATTAAAACACTGGCCACACCCTCTGCCATGACATAACCTCAGGCATGGTGACAGAGATGCAGTTATGAGTACAACAGCTGGCTGGCTGCTGGGGTGGCTAGCTGGCTGCTTGGAATGGCTAGCTGGATGGATGAATGGCTGACTGGCTGGATGGACATTTGAATGGCTGGCTGGCTGGCTGGTTGGATGAATGACTGGCTAGTTGGACGAATGACTGGATGAATGAATGGATGGCTGGCTGGCTGCCTGGAGTGGCTAGATGGCTGGTTGGACAAATGACTGGCTGACTGAATGGATGGCTGGCTGGCTGCCTGGAGTGGCTAGCTGGATGGGAGTAGCTGGATGAATGGCTGGTCACTGCAGTGGTTAGCTGTCTGGCTGCTGGAGTGGCTAGATAGATGGATGGATGGCTGCACTGATGCATGAATGGTTGGCTGGATGTACACCTCTCAACTGTATAGATTTTTGCAGAATATCCAGATTTTTGCCTCATATTTTTGTTCTGTTTCTAGTAGAACTGGCTTTGTAGCTGGCTAGCTTGTTTAGCTGTTTGCTGGCTAGCCCGGCTGTTAAAAAAAAATGTCACAGCTACTTTTCGTAGTGGCTGTAGAAGCGGTAAAACAAACCGCACTACAGCCGCGATCTTTGTAGGGCTCTTCCTGCCCCAGTCCCCACCCCCTTCATAAATTGCAGCCAATTGCTGCACAATTTAAAGCTCCCGGACCTAACAGGGAACAGCTCTGCCTGCAGGTCCGGATTGGTGACGTAACTGAATTGCCAAGAAAAAGCCAGAAGTAATTGTGGCTTTTCCACGGCAATTCAATACAATCGCAAAAGCAGGACTTTTCAGGTCCCACTGATTGATACAGCGGGCAACGGGATAAGGTAGCTTAACCCGTGAGTGTCCCACTGACAATGTGACAGGTGGCAACCTTGGCCAAAGTGCCCTCTAGTTTTCTAGCTAGAGCACTGCTTCTTTAAATATTTTTGGTTCTGCACAGAGGCTAGGCAATCATGTGATTACTCTAGTAACTTTGAAACTGGTAATCCAAAAGCAAGGAAACAGTCCTCCAACAGTCGAACACAAGGATTTTATTCACAAAACCAATGTTGTACACGGATAAAACGTAAACGCTTTTAAAAGATCAGAGTGCGTTTTCGTCTACATAAAACTGTAAGACTTCATCAGACAACCATTCATTTTAGAAAACACATTTTATACATTCATGTGGTTGAAAACAACCAATAAAACCCATTGCTTAATAATCCCATTAACTAATTAATGAAAATTAACTAAAAAAAAACTGATTAAAAAAGATAAAAACACTTTGATGCTCATCACAATAAATATACAGTTCATTTTGTTTAATATATTTAAAAACCATTTGTTTGTAATAATACTAAAACTTTTAAAACTGTAAAGAAATCAATAAATATTTAAATAAATAGTTAAAATCTTGTTGTTCAGTAAATACTTCATTTCCTTTATTTTACTCACTAAAAAAGTCATGGTTAAAATAGCACCATCTGCTGTTCTTACTAGGCTATTACTGAAATTCATCTAAATTCTAGCTGCTCTTAATTTTAGTACTGAACTTAGAGATATGTGATCATTCAGCCCTGGATCACTTGTTGCTTCCAAAAAAATCTGCCACCACAGCTCTTTGGATTCTAGTCTTTCCTCCCACAGGCCTCCCCTTGTTTCTTTTTTGACCTGTTCTGCCACAAAGAAAGAAAAACTAGAATTCCCACAAACTAATGTGTGCTTGTATAGAGCATTTGTTTCTTTTTTCTTTGATATTTCGTAGATGTGTTCGTAGATTCTCTTCCTCAATGCTCTTTCTGTTTTTCCTACATAGTAGGAATTGCATTGTGAACACAGAGCTACGTATACCACACCTTGAGAATCACAATTAAAGTGACCTGTTGCATTTATGTTGCAATCCCTTGCTGTTATGGCAACCTTAGCCTTATTACTAATATATGGACATTGGTTGCAATGACCACACTGGAATGTTCCGTACCTTGTGTCAGGTATGGCCATATTGCAAGAGTCTTCTCTAGTATTCCATTTGTTGTGTTCTAGCAACTTTTTAATACTTTTGCCATTTTTGTATACTATTTTTGGCATGTTCTTATTAATGTTCTGAAGATCAGAAAAAGAAATGAAATTAGTCCATTCCCTCTGGAAAATCTTTTTCACTTCAGTATTAAATGAATTAAATTCCATAACCAAAGCTGATTTGTACTGGTGTTCCTCCGTATCCCTAATATTATTCATTTTCTCCTGTGGTGGAATGTTAATGTCTGAACAGATAAGTCCTTTGCCCTTAATTGGCTGGAATTTTGTAGGTCTGTTAAGTTCCACTTCCCTTCTAATATTAGATATGAATTCTTGTGGATAGCCCCTAGCTAAAAACATTCCTTCTAGTGTGTTACATTCCTTGACAAAATCATCATTTTTACTAGTCATGCGACACCCCTCACAAATTGTCCTTTAACAATATTCCTTTTGCAGTGTGGGGGGTGTGCGCTAGTAAAATGTAAAAATGAATTGCAGAAGGTGCTTTTTCTAAAAACCTTAGTTTCAAAGTCTGTATTATTCCCATTCTTATATATTTCTACATCTAAGTATTGCAATCTGTCAGTGGACATAGTGTATGTAAATTTAAAAAAATTGGTGGTGTTTTGAAGATAAGTAAAAAACTCTAAAAATTTCTCAACACCCCCCTTCCAAAAAATGACTATATCATCTAAAAAGCGCCTATAAAGCGTCCAATATTGCTCATACCCAGAATTCAGAACAAAATTCGCTTCCCATGCTGCTAATACAATGTTAGCATAAGTGGGTGCGCAAGCCGCACCCATTGCTACACCACTTATTTGGTGATAGTATTCATCATTGAATCCAATAAAATTGTTCCTTAGTACTACTTCAACTAATTCAACAACTGCTACTTTCTCTGAATGTGTAAGTTTGTTATCTAAAAATACCATGTCCTCAAAAAAACTCATCCCTTCATCATGGGGTATACATGAAAATAAGTCTATGACGTCTATTGTCACAAAAAGTAGGTCATTAGTTAATAATTCAGGATTAATGTTCCTCAATAGGTCCCAAGAATCCTTAAGAATGTATTTGTTGGTATTACACATATGTTTTGTTGTGATGTCAACAAATTTAGCCATGGGGAGAGTCTTGGAGCCATCAGCTGCCACTATAGGTCTCAAGGGGGGGTCACTAACATTTTTATGTACCTTCGGTATACCAAAGATGATGGGTATCCTCGGTTTCGGTACGTAAAGAAATTGATGCAATTTTACATCAATAGTGCCCTCCATAAGCATATTATTTAAAATGTTATCTATTTTCTGATATGCCAAAAGAACCTCATTCTGAGAAACTATCCTGTATTTGTTGTCATCTCCTAGGATGGTATTCATTTTTCCATCATAGATAATATTTTCCATGATGACCACCCCTCCCCCCTTATCAGGTTTCATAATCCTTATTTGATTGTTCTGTCTTAACTCATTCAGCATCTTACATTCTTCTTCCGTTATGTTATTCTCCTTTATACTGAATTTAAATTCTTTTCTAATTTTCTTTTCCAAAACGGAATCCAAGTTTCTTATTTGGGGGTGGTATGGGGGGTTAAATGTACTTTTTCTAGTTAATACTTGTTGCTGGGAACCAAGATCCGATCCCCTGGGGGGTAACGTAACTTGTAGGTTCACTTTTCTCAAAAACAATTTCATATCTATTATAGTTTGAACTATGTCACCTTTGGTGTTGGGAATATATTTAAAACCTTTGCTAAGAACATCAAAGTGAATTTTATTACTGGAAATATTACTAAAATTATAAATAGAGAAATTGTATAATGAATAAGTAGTACCTGTTTGTAATATTCCTTCATCCATTTCTTGACGTACTACAGATTGGGGTGCAAGGGTCGTATTCTGAGTAGGGGAAGAAATAGGGGTTGGGGCAGGGTGTATAAAGAATTAACTAATACCTCCCTCTCCCTCTTCTCCCTCCCCTCTGCTGAAAATTTTGAAAACGTTTATTAATACCTTGTTGCAGTGTTTCATTCATTAATGGAGGAAATTCAGAATCATAGTCCATTCTGTCATAGAAATTGTTGGAAAGAACTCTAAAATCATTTCTGTTGTTGCCCTTATTGTTGTTATTCACCCTCCCGTTGTGCTCCCATGTTGTAGAGGGTGGTTTTGGGTAACTAACATCATTTTCATAATCTTCAATGTCCCTCCTCAATTTATTAATCTTCCTTTGTTTGAGTGAAATACATTTGGCATCTATATCTGAGCCTATCCTATAATATCTCTCTTTTTCACTTCTAATTTCAAATAACATATCATTCTTAATAAAACCATCTAACAGTTATTTCTTCTTCTAATTTTTCTAATTTCCTATTATTCTCCTTTATTATGAGCCTCAAAATATTAATGCCACAATCATTAAAAATACTAATAAGTTCTGTATGGAATGCAGTACCCGGTTCCACATTGTTAGGGTACTTCCAGACCCTTAAACCTTTGGGTACTATTTTTTGCTTAATGCATTCCAAAAGGTAACAGTTTTCAATGTTCAGCTTTTTATGTTTATGCATCAGTCCAGCCAGTTTATCAAGTTTCAAAGCATAGGAGTCACCATCCACTGGTGCACCATCCTGTGCTCTGTGCATACTCAGATTCGTAGGATTTTTTAACCAATCCTGTACATTAAAATTGTCAAAAGCAGTGGGAACAGTACCTGGGGCTTTTGAGCCTGAACAGTCCTTGTGAGCTCTCCGAATATTGTCCATACCCCGACTCTCGTTAACATTGTGCTGTTCGTTGAGAAGTTGTAAAGCCATAGGTGTGTCGGCAGGATTGAAGTCGCTACCATTCGGTTCCGCTTCCTCCATCCTTGCAGGGCTCTGCTCAATGTGATGTCTCTTCCGTTTGTGTTTGGAACTTTGGAACTGGACTATAAAAAAGCCTGTTTTTTCAAATGCTTTTATCTGATATCTGATAGAGTGTGATAGTTTTAGACATTGAAAGCACTAATCTTACAAATTGTATTTCATCTTGTATCAATAAAAGTCAGTGGATTTTACTACAATTTTTCAGAGCATCTTTTGGTTGCACCTGTGTTCTGTGCCACACACATCTGGTTTTTGTTTGTCTTTCTGCCTTCCTGGTTTGTTTGGCTCATGATATGAGAAATGAGGTGTCAGACCTGAGATATATATATATATATATATATATATATATATATATATATATATATATATATATATATATATATATATATATATATATATATATATATATATATATATATATATATATATATGGGTCTAGGACTATTCACTGATAGCACATTTCACTGAAACTCAAATGACTGTGCACAAATCACTGAAAGCACAATTCATTAAAAACTCAATTCACTGAAACACATTTCGCTGAAAGTTATATATGGCCTTTTCCCCACTGTAGTGTGACCCTGGAGTTAGTATATATAGAAAGGGATGTTGTGGTGGGCACCAGCTCCACATTGGGGGGTGTGGGTGGCGTAGCCTCCCACATGGTTTGGATATATGTTAAGTTTAGAAAAGAGTAATTTATTGACATTACAAGTATCCGTGTGTATAGTTCAAAATATTTAAAATAGGTGGGGGTTACACCCCCCTTACTATATATTCTAACTCCAGGGTTGCACTACAGTGGGGAAAAGGTCATATATAACTTTCAGTGAAATGTGTTTCAGTGAATTGTGTTTTCAGTGAATTGAGCTTTTAGTGAATTGTGCACAGTGAAATGTTTTTCAGTGAAATGTGCTTTCAGTGAATAGTCCTAGACCCATATATATATATATATATATATATATATATATATATATATATATATATATATATACACACACACATACATACATACATATAAAACACATACATTGTTTATAGCTTACTAAATGACCCTCATTATATTAATACCTGAGTCTCCACCTATGTAACTCCCACTTGTCCTTCTCTAACGCATAAGACAAGCAGGCAGGGGGTTTTGTTTAGATGCTTTAATACATAGAAACACATCAGGATGGACAGCAGCATCATAAAGTACAAACGAACTAGTTAACAGACAGACCTTACATATATACATACATGCTTACATCTCAACAACTAACTACAAAATGGCAGTCAGACTTGCACGTGCTCAGTATTTATACGCTTTTGCAAGCCCTTGAATAGCTTCTTAAAGGTACATACACACACATTGATCTACAGTAACCATTGATGTTGACCTAGGTGACTGAAGAGTTTCTAAGAATTTTAACAGCCATTGGCTTGAGATATTAATCCACCCCTTGTGATGATCTTCATATATGTGATTAGCAAAGCCACCACATTTCACCAGATATATCTTCTTAGTGTAGTGAGCATGCATCCATGCACACACACGGACACACACACATACGCTCATACACACACAGACACACACACACACACTGCTGGACTCTTAAATCTCTCAGAATGGATGGTCACAGTTCTGCATGTGTACGGCGTGACTTCTCAAGATTTCTGGAAGGAACATTTTTGAGATTTTCTTGCACAATTAACATTCTGGTATCAGTGAAGATATTTTATTTATGTATTTGCTTTATTTACAGTTTTTACTGGATAAGTGCTCTTGTTCTTATGCCCCTTTTGGCTATGACCAGTGCCTAAGAAAGGGCAATGTAAAAACAATAGCAAAACACTGAACAACAAAACAGGAGAACATGACAGCTACATATTTTTGAAACAAATCAAAAAAACATTATAAATAAACATGACTTGATTACAAAACACATGAAGTTCCTACACAATTTTTTAAGTCAAGACTATATCCACATTTGCATGAAATTACTTTTGTAATTTGTCAGCATATTAGATATAATAGCATATTAAATATAGTAGCATTTTGTCTTTAATTCATGAAGTACATTTTTTAAAATTGGGAGTGCTATCATATCTAAAGTAAATCACTAAAGGATTTTCTGATTTTCAGTAGCAAGTTGATGCTAATTTAAACAGGCTGCTCTGATTTTTCACAAAGCTTTTTCACAAATAGTTACCCTGAAATTGTGGCATGCTTATTAAGATAGCATTGTTTCCTGTAAGAGAGTAAGTAGATGGCTTGACTGTTAACATGGAGTATAAAGGTGGAACTGCTTTAGGTACACTATTATGTGTATCATTGTAGCAAGTTGTACTGTTGTGCCACTTGTCACAGATAACAGCATCACATTTCTTAGATTTTTTTTTAAATAAAATAAGTATTCATGCTGTTTGTGTGACTGAGAAGATGTGTAACCATCTTAACCCAGTGGATGACATAATATTGACCTGCATTCTGACCATTAAGGCCAGCAAGTTGTAAATGAACATTTCTTAATGAACATGATTGGATTCCTATGGCATGTTTACATCCATACTGGCAGAGGAGCAGGTGTTAACTAAGCGTATGAGTCGTCATGTGCATAGTTAAGTAACATATAGATGTGTCAAGAAATAAGATAGATGGAAATGCTTAATCTAAATCAGTATTACTCATTGATAACACATGAATTTTACTTATTATTTTTGTTATTTTTGTTGATGAGCGTTGATACCACGTGAATTTTACTATTTTAGAGGGGGTGATTGGGAGACCCTGTTGGAACACAAAGAATTGATATGGCAGCTAAGACTAGATGCAGGAAGACGGCCAGGTCTGAATGATGCTTGCAGTATTAGCAGTGTCTTGAAACTAAGGAAAGCAAAATTATAAATTTAAGGCCATAGTGTCTGTAGGATCAATTGAAAGGGTTCTCCAGAGAGTAAGTTGCATGATAATTATTGACAGGCAACATAAATTTTGAATTTTTAAATTATTAAACAGACATGTGGTTTAATATATACCTGCTCGAATATTATTTATAAGAAGGCCTGAGCATGTAAATGTATATATGTGGTTTATTAATTTGATGTGTGCAGATGGATTTATTTTATTATTGTGTGCATTCAATGGAAATTGAGCGAGTTTAAAAACGAGTGTGCTTGGCAGTGTTTTGCATTTTTATTATGTAGCAAGTTTCATTCTGCAAAAACTGTTTGAAAATATCCTTTGGGAAAAAGAAAAAAAAAAAAAAGAAAAAATGGTTTAGTAATTTGATGTTTGTAGATGGATTTATTTATTTTACTGTGCATATTCAATAGCAACTTAATGAGTTTAAAAATGAATGGGTTTTGCAGCGCTTTGCATTTTTAACATGTAACAACCTTCATTTTGCAAAGGCTGTTTAAAAACATCCCTTGTAGGAAAAGGAAATGAAGGGTTAAATGGACAAATTTTTTTCCAATTAACCAATTAATTACACAATTAGCTGAATTTTAAATGTATATAAGGAGTGTTCATTTGAAGGTTATTTTATCTTGAAAAAGCTCATCAAAGGGCTGAGCGAAAGCGCTTGATGGGATTGTTGGTGTGAATATTCTACAATAAAGCGAAGGTTTTTTTTACTCTACTGGCAGCCTTTTATTTTCTACTTGTGTGGAAGAAGGAGTACCAGCATTTGTTTTGGACTTTTTTGCTTCTGGATTTCCAGTGCCACCTTTGCAGCCATGGAGCAATTTGTTTTACTAACATATAGATGTGTCAAGAAATAAGATAGATGGAAATGCTTAATCTAAATCAGCCCTTCTCAGTATGGAGAACATCGATGTCTGTGCTGTGATAGAAACCTGGTTCAAGGCTCCTGAGAGCACCCCGGCGCTATCAGGTTTTACCTCATATCATGCGTTCCGGCCCCAAAATCTGGACAATACCAAGAAAGGAGGGGGGGTATCCATATTCATCAAGGACACCCACACCTCAAGACTGACGATGCATCGGAGACCATCCAGGTGCAATTAACCATAGGCAAGACTGCTCTGCAAATTGTAGCATGTTACAGGCCACCCTCACAAACTCAGGAACCTCACATGGCCTTCCTGAAAACACTAGAGGGATAAATGTATCACCAAACACCATCATACTAGGTGACTTCAATTACCCTAATATAGACTGGGAACACTACTCAAGCCCAAACACCCTAGCCCAAAAGTTCCTGGAATTCATAAACTCAAATGCCATGGAACAACTAGTCACCATCCCCACAAGAGGAGATAACATACTTGATCTCATCATCACGAACATGGGAGCACAATGTTCAACACCGGAGGTGTACCCTCACTGGTGAGATCAGACCACAAACTAATCTCGCTGGAGGTCCTCATCCCACCCCACCTGAAATAAAAAGACCACAGTAAAGAACTTCTCAAAAGCCGACTTCACACTTCTAAAGACTAGTGTGGTCTCCTTTAAGGCCCCGAGCTGGCGGAAAACAGTACTCAAGCCGCTGAATCACTTACAAATGCCTTCTACCAGCACCTGCAGGACTGCATGGATAAGGCAATCCCAAGCAAAACAAAGACTCTTTGTACCAAAGGCAAGCATCCAGTCTGGTGGACCCCAGCCATAAACAAACTCTACAACAAAAGGAGGAAGCTACTACAAGATAGAGCAAAATCCTTAAAAGGTAAGACACCCTTGATCACTATAAGTAAAAACTAAGAGCTCTCATAAAATCATCCAAAGCAAATTTCGAGAGAAAAATAGCTAAAGACTCAAAAGACAATCATAAGGCCTTCTTTAGCTATGTTAGAAACCTGGGAGGAAACTCCCAGATATGCTCAGAGCTAGTTCAAAATGATGTGAAGATTACTGATCCTACAGACATTGCCAACATACTGGCTGACAGGTTCAGTGCAAACTTCTCCCCTCCCCAAAGGAGAGATATCTATACCAAACGATTGCAGCCCCCAAACATCTCCAGCGCCCAAGTGAGAACTGCTCTCCAAAGCAAAAACACAGCATCCATGGGACCTGATGGTGTCCCCGGCTGTGTGCTCCATGAACTCAATGAGGAATTAAACCCACAGCTAGGACAGCTGTTTAATCAAAGTCTTACCTCTGGATATTACCGACCCAGGGAGTGGCGCACTGCAACTGTGGTACCACTTCACAAAGGCGGTGCCTCCACCGACCCTGGAAATTACCGGCCCATTAGCTTGACAAGCCTTATCTGCAAAGCCATGGAGAGGATCATAATGGACCTCATAAATAAAGACATAGGGAATTTGCAGACTTTGGATCCAACCCAGTTTGGCTTTGTCAAAGGCAGATCATGCCTTTTAAACTTGGTTGACTTTTTGAAACAGTCACCAAAGCCATTGATGAGGAAAGGCAGTCCATACAGCCTACCTCGATCTGGCTAAGGCCTTCGATACAATACCCCATTCGGGTATCATTGAAAAACTCATCAGCTTAAATGTCAACCCATACATCACAAGATGGGTTGCAAACTGGCTGAGTGACAGAACCCACAGGGTCAGAGCTGCTGGCGCCATGTCAGACTCAAAGCCTGTCACAAGTGGTGTCCCACAGGGCTCAGTCCTGGGCCCACTCTTGTTTGGCATCTACTTTAGTACAAGCAAACACAGGAGGGTTATGGCTGACAAAGTTTGCAGATGACTGCAAACTGGCCATAGTAGAAAACACATCTGACACAGATATCCTTCAGAAGGGTCTCACAGAAGCGGATAACTGGTGCCAGAGCCACGGCCTAAAGTTAAATGCCAAAAATGCATAGTCATACCCTTGGGAAAAACAAGGTTACCCCTAGCTACCAAATAGGTGGCAATCCACTGAGCACAGAAGAAGTTATCAGGGACCTGGGGACCCAGGTTGATAGTAGTCTGTCATTCGACACCCATGTAGCTAAAGTAGTTAGGAAGACCTTCTACATTGCCCACCTTATCATGAAGGGATTCTCATCTAGATCAAGGGAGGTCATAGTCTCCTTTACTCATCACTCATCAGACCAATGATTGAGTACAATGCCCCATTCGAATGTATCTGACCCGACACTTGCAGCAGCTGGAGAGGCCACAAAAGTTCCTCACCAAAAGGATAAAGGGTCTCAAAAATCTGTCCTATGCTGCCCGACTGAAAGAACTCCAGCTCTATTCAGTTGCTCAGAGGTGACCTTTGCCTAACATACAAGGCCATGTCAAACCCAGATTTGATGAATATGCTTCACCTCAAAAATCTAGATCCATCAGAGCCACAAGGGCGGAGACTTAAACCTTGACACGGCTATTAATAGGACGTGCTGGAGGGATAGATTCATCACCCAAAGACTCCTATGCTGTGGAACAAAATCCCGGTACATGTGAGGCAGAGCACGCTGGCCTTGTTCAAGAGAAATCTTGACCAATGGATGGGAGATCGCAGATATACCCCAGGGATTACCTCAGTGTCACTGCTCGACAGAGGCACAGAAAAATAATGGGTATAGTTCCCCATACTAAAGGGGTGGCCTAAGCCACAAAACGATGGGCTAGGCTTGTAAATGCCCTCGGGCAGATAGCCTAGTATGAACCTATGAACCTATGAACCTATAACACATGAATTTTACTTATTATTTTTGTTATTTTTGTTGATGAGCGTTGATACCACGTGAATTTTACTTATTATTTTTGTTATTTTTGTTAATGAGCTGGTCACACTAGACCTAAATCCCATTTTCTCTAAGACCTGGGAAGGAACTTATGCAGACTAGGGGAAATGTTGCTACTCGCCTTCAGATAAATGCCATGTGATCTTTAACATTCACAAAAGCTACCTTAAACTTGGCCAAATGTGGGTTAAGATTGACTTCTCCTCCAAAGTGTGTTACCTCAGCAGTGTCACACCCCCTTATTCAGCACTGCCGAGACAGTGTCTGAACATTAATCTAAATATCTGGTGAGGAAACAGAACCAACAGCCTTCTGATCCTTCTGGCCTCAAAGATGGATTTGCTAATGGGCACCTGGTACTGACTTTTCTGAAAGGCCATTCACTATGTAACTATAAATGGCTACAGATCTGTAAGACGCATCTGATTTCATATCTTAATTTACCCTGGTACTCTTCAAATTATACTTTTATGAAAAGATCATCTTAAGGGGAATTGGATCTTTACTATGTATTCATTGCCTCCTGGGACAGACTCCGACTCTCAAAAGACACCAAACAGGATAAAGTAGGTATCAATATACCTGTGTTCCTGTCTGTGTTCCTGCACATCCCTTAGCCTGACTGCCTGAATCTGCCCGGCTTGACTCCCAAGGAAACACTCTCAGTGTAAAGAAGTTTACCTATCAGCTCCCAGGAGACTTCCCAAGAACACTGAAAGAGAAAGTATGTCTGCTATTGTCAGTTGAAAGACTGTATCCATAATAAAACATTACTACACTGCCAGGGTAGGCAAGTTTCCTGAGTCAGGTAAGGCAGCAGCCAATCCCCCCCATAGCAGTCTGTTATATCCCCACTTCCAGCCTATCTCACACTCTACTTCCCAATACTTTCTCCTGAATTGCTCATATCTATACTGCATCCTCTCCTACATCTCCTCATCTCCCTCAGCCTGGCATTACCTCAGGTGCGGCATATTCTGTAATTACGGTGACTACCCACTAGGTGGCACCTCTTTACTCACTGTCTACCATATATCTTTACACTTTTCTTTTACATCTTACTAGCTATACCTTCTGTTCTTTACTAAAGCTTTTCTTGTACTAGGCTACCCTTACTAAATTCCTAGCGCTAGCTAAACTCTGTCTCGTCCTATCCTACTCTGCCCTAAAGTGTCTCTTATCTCTACTCACCCCTCTAAGCATCCTAAATCACCCACTGCCAAGCCTCTTCCTCCCTGCTACACTTTCCGCCTTTATACTCACCTGTTGCCTCTCTATTTCACTGATTGTCTTTCTTGATACAGGACTCCTTGTCTCATCCCGCTCCATTCGCCCTGCGGGCTCACTCCGCTCCCCTACCCTGCCCCCAATTCTCACCCACCCCCACTGCTCCTACACTTATTCCTCCTACACCACACCCCCTCTAACACTGCACCAGTACCACTGCTCACATCATTATCACACCACACCTCACACAACACCATATTATTAGTCACGCCCACCTCCAACTAACTCTGTTGTTCACTCCCACCTCCATAGACACCACTACACCGACTTACCTACCACACCACTCATTCGACTCCCATCTATTAACTCCACAATGCCAACATCTCCCACCCAACTCCTAATTCAACTACTTCTCTTAATCACACTACTTCCTTCTCTTTTTACTACCTATCTCTTAACCTCTTATGAACAACCACTTCACTCCTCCACTCCCTTTCCCTCTAAACATACTTCTACATTGCCACTAGCCTCTACACCAAACTCCCTAAACATTACATCCACGCCCAGCTACATACTTCCCAAATATCACAGACTAGCACCCATTAAATACACCAATCCCAATAATAAAAAACTACCTAACTATTCTTACAAGTTACTTTACCATAAACACATCACATACCTTCACTCCCTACTAGATGGAGACATACACCCAAACCCTGGCCCTAACCATACCTCTACCACTGATAAATGTACTCTAATTACCAGTAGCTCCATAACCCCTTCCAAGCCAGCTAACTCTCTCCTTATAGTACATCTTAATATATGCAGCATTAATAATAAAATCCCTCACCTACATGCCCTCCTAGATGTCCACCAATTTGAGATCCTATGCCTATCTGAAACTTGGCTTAAACCAACAGTCAAAGATAATGAAGTAACCCCTCCAGGTTATAATATCATCAGAAAAGACCGTACTACCAAAAAGGGAGGAGGGGTCGCAATCCTCTACAAAACCAAACTACAAATCAGCACCATTGACCTTAACCCACCTTTAGACAATAAAGCCGAAATACTCATCACTAAACTTCAGGTCAACCCTAGTAAAGCTATTAATGTCATCTGTTTATACCTTCCACCAGGAAACAATATTAATACCCTTGAAAATATCCTGAATTTTCTTACTATCAACCTCCCACAAGAAACTATCATTTTAGGAGACGTCAATATTGATTGGCAGTCTTGTAATAGTATACACCCTTCAGCCCATATTAACTTATATGGCTTTACACAAACTATTAACTCCTCTACCAGAACTCACAAACCCAACAACAAAGAAACTACCTTGGACTGGATACTTACTAATAATCCTCTACAAACCTACAAAGTAGGGACCCTCCCAGATGATCTAAGTGACCACTCCCTAACCTACTTTATTAGATCTAAAACCAACCTCACTCATCCCAACACTGCCAGAACTGTTCGCTGCAAAAACAATTTAACCATGATCTATTCCTGACAGAACTTAAACAATGTAATTGGTCACCACTAAAATATCTTCCACTTGATGAAGCTGTAGCCTATTTTAATACCACATTCTTAACCATCCTGAACCACCATACACCATTACACTCTATTAGATGCAAAGCTAAACCAGCACCCTGGCTCTCAAACACTACAAGGCGTAAAATCCATCTGAGAAACAAAGCCTGAGTTAAATGGCGTACTACTAAAAATCCATTAGATCACTTAATTTTCAGACAACTAAGAAATAATACTAAAAAAGCCATAGTGCTAGATAAAAAGAACTTTTACCTCCAAATACAGCAAACCCATCAAAATAAACCTCAAATGTTTTGGAACAGTATTAACAAACTTCTTCACCCAGGACAGTCAACCACCCCTAACCCTCTAGGCTCCAACCCAGATAATCCCATTCACACTGCCAACTCCTTTAATTCTTTCTTTACCAATGCTATCCAATCTCTTGCTAGCAATCTTTCACCAGACACCACAAATCTGCCTAATTCATCTTTAAATCCTCCTCCATCCTTTCAGTTGCAACCAGTGTCTACTTCTAGTATATGCTCTCTTCTACTAAAACTTAAACCTTCCACCCCTTCTGCTGACCAACTCCCATGAGAATACCTCCAAATTGGAGCCAAATCCATTGCCTACCCTATATCTATCCTTATCAATAGAACTATTAGTGAAGGAAATATCCCATCCATCTGAAAAATTTCTTACATTATTCCTCTACACAAAGGTGGGAACTCTAATGAATTCTCTAACTTCCGTCCTATAGCCTTGCTAGCTCCTCTGGCAAAAATTATGGAAAAATGTATCCAGAAGCAACTTCTAAACCACCTTCTCCAAAATAAGCTACTGGCAAACTGTCAACATGGTTTCAGACCTCACCACAGTACCACCACTGCCCTGCTATCATTTACAGATTGTATTAACAATAATCGTAACAACGGCTTTCTTTCCTCTGTAGTATTTGTTGATTTATCCAAAGCTTTCGACATGGTTCATCACCAGCTGCTCCTGCATATTATGAAATCTCTATCACTAGACCCATTAGTCATCAACTGGTTCAAATCTTACCTTAATAACAGAAAACAAGCGGTTCTCTGGCATAATAATCTTTCTAATCTCCTCCCCATCTCCCTTGGTGTCCCTCAGGGCTCCATATTAGGGCCGCTCCTATTTTCCATCTATATTAATGATCTTGAGTCAGCAATTCCTTACTCTACCTGCATTCAATATGCAGATGACTCCACTATTATCTGCTCAGCTACTTCTCAAATTGAACTGCAGACCATCACCCAGAATGCATTTAATACTGTTGAACAATGGTTTACAAACCGCTGCCTCCTACTAAATCCAAAGAAAACTAAACTGCTACTCTTCTCCCCAACCCGCAAGTCCACCCCTACACATTTTACACTTACATCTAACAATGGTGCTATTATCTCCCCAGACCTAACTACCAAACTCCTAGGAATATCTATATACAACAACCTCAACTTTGACACACATATTAACAGTACAATAAAAACAGTCAACAAGAAACTTGGATCCCTCTATAGAATCAAACCCTTTCTTACTCCAGCAGCCAGGACTGCTATAGCCAGAACCCATCTCATCTCTACTCTACTCTATGCCTCACCCATTTATACAAACCTTTCTAAAGCCAACATTAACAAGTTGACTGTATCCTATAATAATATTGCCAGATTTGCTGCTGCCACTCCTTTCCGTACCCATCACTGTCTAAACCTTAAACAACTTGATTGGTTAGAGTTTCTACACCATCTGCACTTTTCACAGCTTACTATTGCCCACAAAACCCTGTATCAACCCTCCAATACTCCTATTCTTTCAAGCCTACTTACCCTCTACCACAATCCTAAACACTTACACTCTTCTAATAAACATTTGTTTAACACCTGCAGATCCAACAATTTAGCAGGTGACTCCCTCTTCTGTAATACCATTGGTAAGCTATGGAATCTACTACCCACTGAATTCACAACTCTCTCCTCTCATACATGTTTCAAAAAGAAGCTCAAGCTTCATCTCATGACACACTGGCTATGTTCCTGTACTATCCCTGACTAACTGCTGTTTCTTCTCACTAATAACCACCTGCCTCAACTAGCCTTCCCTACGAGATCTGCTTATTATGTATCTTTGACTGAATTCTTCATATATACACCTATATCTCATCATTGTTTACTGCTCTGGCCATGCTTAATGGTAGTATAGCAGTTAACATTGCAAAAAAAGAAAAACAAAAACTGTTTTCCCCTATTCTATACAAATCAGCTCTAATTAATACAATTTTCTATATTGTTTTTAATGTACAACTTATTTGTACTTCTTCCTTGATTGTATTTTGCATGTGTTCTTCTGTATACTTTTTCAAGTTTGTACTTAATATGGGTTTTTATTGTATATTGTTTTATTGTATATTGCTTGTTGTGTTGCACATGAAGCTTTTCTCCCCGGGCCTCTACTGAAAGTGGACATGTATCCAGCTAGACTAGCCCGGTCAACAAATGTAAAATAAAAAAAATAAAAATAAAATATATCAATAAAAGAATAATAGACAATGGAAGATTAAAAACAAAAAGATGTTATCATTAAAGGTACAGATCTAATCGTACTAAGGAAAATGTATACTAACACAAATTCTTATGTCAAACACGTAAGTGAACAGTATAACCTTTCTAAAAAAAGTTATCATTTGGATCATTTCTCTGTGAGTTTTATAAATTGAACCTGCTTGTTTTAAGACAGGATGTTGAACATAGTGTTGTTCAGAGATATAATTCCATGCAAATGATTACTAATATTCATGCTGATAATGGTGAAACGTATTAAGAAAAGGTGAACTATCCTGGATGAAAAAGAAGAAACTGCATAAAAATACAGAACAGTGCATTGATGTGATAAAGTATTTTATTTATTTTCCAAAATATAATGTTACCTTATTTATCAAATGAGTGTGGGACACAAATGCTTTTATCAATGCTCAGAAGTGCTTAAAGTGTACAAAGTGAAAAGGTAAGGATCCTAGTATAAAATGACTAACTTACATATGCTTAATGCATGTAAATCTTTATGTTAATGTAAGTTAGGATTAAGTTAGAATATGGGATCTACCTCTACAAAGAGGCCAATGACCATCACTAGTGGTGCCCATCAAGGCTTGGTGCTGGGGCCGCAGCACAGACCCTGAGGGTCTTCGCTAGTGATTGGTCTCTTTGTAGAGATAGACTCGCCTGTCCTAACTTCTTCAGTTCTAAGAGCCAGCTGGCTATTCAGTGTGTAACACAGGGGTTTATGCCTAATTCTGTGAATTTGTTTGCAATGCCCCAGTAGGGTATTGTGTCAAATTCCTTGGCCAGATCAAAGTATGCAATATGCCATGATTCATTGCCTTGGTGACCTTCTCAAATAAGTCTACCAGGTTGAGTAGGCATGATCTCCCATAATGAAAATGAACAGAGGTTGGATCCAGTGTCTGTAGATTTCCTATGTCATTATTTATCATTTCCTTGAAAATTCTTTCCATAGCTTTGCATATGAGACTAATCAGACTTATAGTTTTGTAGTTTCCAGAATCTGCAGATGGCCTACACTTGTGTAGAGGGATGACCACTGCAGTTCTGCATTCATGAGGTACAAAGCCTGACTGGAGGCTATGACTGAAAAATGAATCCAGGCATCCTTATATAGGTCATGTTTAATGTTATATAAGAGGCATCCTGGGATATTACCTGTGCCATCAATGAGGTATTCTTGGCCTTGGAGAGTGAATTTATGATCTGCTCCCTAGTGATACTTGGGGGATTATGTTTGATGGCATTTTTTGAGGGATGGCTGGAGGGGGCAATAAAAATACTGGAGCCGAATTTGTCAGCCAGGAGATTTGCTATATCTTCTGGCTCCATATACTATTAGTTCTGCATACTGTTGTGTACTGCCTTTCAGATTGTGGACATGGCTAAAGAAAGCCTTTTTGTTGTATTTGGTCTGGGAGCCTATTCTTACCTCAAATTTAGCTTTGGTAGACTTGATTTGCCTTCTGAGTTGCTTGTTTAGATTGATGGGGGAGTTTTTATCCTGTTGGGCGTTGCATTTCTTCTTTTTGTTGTGCAACCTCTTTATGTTAGGATTCCACCAGGGTGGCTTGTTTTTTTAAAGTTTGTTCTGAGAATATTTATGTTGGGCACAGCTACCTCAATGCTTCTATTAAAGATGTTTGTACAGAGTTTCTGTTAACTATTCTGCAGAGGCATCTGTGTACTCAGGATTTGGTGGGGCTTGAGAATTTGCCAGGTTACCACTCAGTAATTGAAAGTTTGCCTTAGAATAGTTCTTAACTGCTACAGGGTTAGCTGTGGTCATATGTTTTAGTTTTATTTTGAAGGAGACTGTTTTACAGTTTGGTCTTACCAGAGAGGACCAACTTAAGCAATGAAACAAGCTACAGTGCAACAGTTTATCTAACTAAGCAGTAATCCAAACAGCAGGCACAATGAGAAGACAGGAGTGCAGAAAAAAACAGTTTAAAATGCACTGGTAAAAATAAAGCACTCTACAGTAATATTCTATACAAAACTTAATAATTAATGCAAAGAAATAATAAAAATGGCGCAGAAATAACAGTGGTAATTAAAAACAACTTGAAAATGTGTAATTGAGTTAATGTAAGATAGTTATCCAGTGAAGGATGGCACAAGAGTCACTTAGTATTCTCTGAGTGACACACACACCCCTCAAGAAGGCCTGTCACAGACTAATAACTGGTGCAAGAGCCACAGTTTAAAACTCATTGTCACGAAATCCATAATAGTATTCTTTGAAAAGACATATAGCATCAGAATTATCCAATCTGTGGACCTAAAACTCAACTGCAACATAAATAGGACATGTTGGAGGGCCAGGTATGTGTCTCAGAGACTACTCCTTCATTGGAACAAGCTTCCCTTCCTTGTGAAGCAGAGTTCTTCCCTAACCCAATTCAAGTGTAACTTGGACTAGTGGAGAGAGAATCAGAAATTTACCCCTGATTTCTTATCTATGTCTGTAGTAGACAATGGCAGTATATAAATGCTTGCCTACCCATGTCCAAGCCTATATATACCCTTAAAATAACACTAGAGCATCAGAACTTGTCAGAGACATTTGGGAAATATGGCTAGTCTTAAGAAGGCCACCTGGGGTTTTAACCTAGTAATCACCTATAACCTATAAAAGGTAGTCTAGTGATATTCCTCTTAATCTGTTTGAATCTTAAGATCATACTTGTTTATGTTGCATGGCAGGCATGTGCAAAATATTCTTCTGGGGTAGGGTGTAAGAAGTGCAGTCATGGTTTCCAGTACTATTCTGGAAGTCAAAGCAGTACTCTGCCAAGCTGCAATTGTCCTAGTGACATAGAGTGGAATGCACTTTGAAAAGTTCAAAATAAAGTGGCACTGATAATTCCTTTGGCTATTACCATGTGCATTTCTTGAATTAGGTGCATTCATGCAGAGTTCCTAAATAATAAGATACACACTTGTTTAGAAAGAATGTTTTCTTCTATGACAAACCTCTCTTTCTCTCTTCAACTCCTTAACCCAGCTGTGATGGAGGAGGTCTGTAGCTGGAATGTCAAGATACATTTGAGTAATTACTGTATCAGAGAATCAATGCCGTGGTGGTACAGTGGTTAGCGTTGTCACCTCACAGCATGAGGTTCTCCCGTTCGATTCCCGGCTGGAGTGCCTTCTGTGTGGAGTCTGCATGTCTTCCCCGTGGTTGAGTGACGCTTAAAGACATGCAGGTAGGTGCGTGCGTGAATGGGTGCACCTTCTTTGAAGGTTGGGCATCGGGCTGGCAACTTGGCACCGTAAAAATCCACTGCCAATCATTAGCAGACCGGAGTTCCGCTGTGGCGACCCCTAACCGGGAAAAGCCGAAAGAAGACTATATCGGAAAATCATGCATGAAACAAGAGGAACACAATTCCTATATGGTAAGCTAAAAAAATGTGTACTCCAATACTAGTGTACTGGATGCGAGTACCAGTCTTCTCAGGAGATACTCACAGCCAAACCAACCTCTATTAAACCTCAATTGAAGACTTGTCTCAAACGAAAAGTGAAATCAGGAGACCTCCAAAATGTTCCATGATTTATTGCATAAAATCACAGACTAGGGAACCGCCGTAAACAGCTCCACTGATAAACACCACAAGAACAAACGTTTGAGACAAGTCTTCGATTGAGGTTTAATAGAGGTTGGTTTGGCTGTGAGTATCTCCTGGGAAGACTGGAACTCGCATCCAGTACACTCTTATATGGTAAGCTGCTGCTGCAGTTGTTTCAAAAATAGACAAGAGAACAAGAACCAATGAACATGTGAAAGCAACTCTTCCTAACCCGCCACAAAAGCAAAAATTTAGACATTGGGGTATTCATTCTCAAGGTATCAGTTTCTTACACTAAGACATTGACACATATCCGTTCTTTCCTTGTGTAATACTGGAAATACTAATAAAAAGGTAACATTTTATTAAACACACAAAGATGTATTCATGCACAGTGACCTTAGCAATAAATCTCTCATCAACTTGGAACTTCAACAACTGTTTTATAATGAAGATAGATGCATTTATACAAATATAAATGGAAATACATTACAGTACATACACAGACAGAGAAATTCCTTGCCTGCTCATTCTGTGAATTTTGCCCCAAACAATCCACAAATAGTAACACTGAAGATGTTCAAATGTTCACTCATCCAATGCCTTGTTTTAGTCACCTTTCAAACAGTAGCCATTTTTATTTATTTATTTATTTATTTATTTATTTATTTATTCTGAGTCTTAGCTGGATTGTTACTATTTTTCATTTAATTCTATGTTGTAGTAACTTTTCAAACTTAAAACAAAAAGCCAACTCTGGCCAGTTGTGTGAGTTGTAATTAGAGCTTGTGGTAATTAACCCTGCCCACCTCTCCATGGTTTTGCATTGCACAAGCAGTCAGCCCCTTGGCATGAGTTTGCATCCAGAGAAGTGTATTTAAACTACATTTAAAATACTGCACTTATCTTAACTATTTGTGTTTCCTGTTGCATTTGTTCTGCATCTGAAGTTAAAACTTTTAATTGAAAACATTTTTTTAGTTACAGTGCTCTACAGTATAATATTTTCAATTGGTTTCTGTGCTATGCCAAGGTATTTAAACCATTTCTGAGTGGGTTTCCAGTTTATTGCATTTTACTATCTTCTTAAGCTGCCCACCCTTACTGGATATCTGGCCTTGGAAGCTCCTCCTTGGCTCATTTTTTGTATAGGTGACCCTAAAAGCTTCTCCCAGTCTTATCTTCTGTGCTTATCTTTCTGGGTCCTTCCAGATGAAACTGGGAAGGCCTTCTTCTTAGACTGTTAGTGTACTTTGAAACTGTCTTAAAGTGTGTGTGTGTGTTCCTCATTGCAGGCTTGCCTGCCTTTGAATTGCCTTGCAATTACCTGTAGCTAGTTGTTAGATTTGTTTATGGTACCTCTTTAGTTTTGGCAAACTAAAGTGTGCATTTACATTAAGAAGACTGGGCCTGTAATTCTAGTGACAGTAGAAAGGTAGCCTGGTCTGTCTGAGTTGGGAAACAAGCATAGCGGCTTGAAGTAAGAATGTTTCATCAGCCAGAGGGCTTTTTTGGAATTTAGTTTAATGTTAATCTGCACTTTTGCTGTGCTTTTATATTAAGAAATTCCAGGGTTATCTGTCTTGTGGCAGAAGCTGTTTACTTGGTCTCTCTGAGTTGGGAAGCACTCTAGTAAGTTCAAAGTGTACTTGTTTATTGGCCAGAGGGCATAGGAATTATTTTACAGTTTTTTTCTGTCAGCTATAAACTAGATGCATTTGTGCAGTGCTGCGCACTGTGCAGTGACAGCAGTACACTGTATAGTAGCAAATGCTTATTTAGTAAAATTTACCTATAAAGCTAGTATTTAAGATTTTTGCCTGTAAGACAGAAAGGCTGTGTGAGAAGCTAAGCTTAGGGCAGTTGGTTAGCTCATTGAACAGCTTTAAAACTAGATCACAGCACTATCTAACATCTAGCCTTAACCTTAGACACCACTCAGGTGGCCCCTATAAAACCAGGTCTCGAAACCACAGTAGCCCAACCTTAATACAGGTCATTCCAACATGGATATGCATTTTTATTTAATATCTCTGTGGTCAGATTGGCAGATATGGGCATTCTTAGACAATGTAACAATTGTCTCATGTACTCAGACAACCTTTTAATCTGTAAAGAAACTAACACAGTATGCTAAAGATGTACATACAAAACTTAATTGGAGGCATAAATCTCACTTACAAACAAGGTTGTCAAGAACACATACACTATATCCTTTACACATACTGATCACCACATACACAGCCCTTCTTACACTGGGGCACATAAAAGTAACTTCCCAAACTTCAAAGACCTCTTAAGCGACACCTATCCTCAACATTCACTAGAGTACACACCAAAAGCAAAACCTAACACCACACACAAACCTGCATGCAATGATCCCCAAGAACAAAGCCCATAAGAAAAGCAAACACTGTACCTAGTATTCTTGTCATAGTGAATTCTATCATATGACACAAAGATGCCCCTCTCACCTGGATGGACAAGGAGACTGAAATGGTTAGTTGCCTATCTGGAGTGAAGATCCACAATATCATGCATGCACTCAACTCACTGCACCACAGGTAAATGACCTCAAATGTACCTCAGTGGACTATATGAAAAGAGACATTATGGATCTCTCTGAATATGTATCACACAGAGGAACTTACCTTGCATTGAGCATAATTCTACCTTCATCAAGGATGATGGCACAATATTAACAGGAAATGCTTGATTTTAATAACTGGCTTAGTTTTTGTGTCACTCCATGGGGATCCAATATCTATCAGCATAGGAGGACTTGGTTAACAGGCCACATTACTTTAAGAATGGTCTCCAAGTCTCCATCCTGGGCTTTTGGATATTGGCTAAAACTTTATCCGCCTCCTTAGAGCCTTTTTAAGGCAATGTCAAAATAACAAAACCACCAACATAGTAAAAAAACTCAAAGCAAACTTAAAGTATTACTACCCAATTCTAGAAGCCTAAACAAGCAACTCCACACCCTGCAACCTCTCCTCACTCTGGAGAATGTGGACATCTGTGTTGTTACCAAGAAATGGTTTAGAGATGCAGAAAGTACTCCAGCAGTGCAAGGTTACAGTGCCTTCCACACACTTAGGCCAACAGCAGCACAGACAGAGGCTTAAGGCAGAGGTTTCTCAATCCAGGTATGAACAATTGTCTTATTTAAAACTCAGGTTAGAAATGTTTTTACTGTATCATACCTAACGTTTGGTGGAAGGCATGTTTTAGGTCACACTACAATACTCTTGGTAGAAGGCATGTTTTAGGTCATACACTACAATATCAGCAAATTGTAGTGCTATATAAACTACTTAAACTTTTATGTGCATAAAATATAGATGCTAAATTTAAAGGTGCAATAAGGCATTCAGAAATGTACATTGCACAGTTATTGTATATTAGAGTATCCTTACCCAACTTCATAGTGCTCAATGAGACATGAACAAATCTCAACAGAATCAGGAACAAATTCAATAATAGTCAGTGTCAATCAGCAACACTTTTAAAATGGGGACATAATGGTTAAGGTATTTACCTTGCAGACAAGAGGTGCAGGGTTTGATTCTCACATGGGGTAATTGGATAGGCTTATAATGGCCCACAAGGACAGCCTTGTACTAATCTGTGAATCTATAAAGTGTAAAACAACAAGTGTCACTGTTTTGGCAGAGTTTATCAGACTTCTCATCCAATCTGGGTACACAGACATTCTGAGAGGTCACTATGGGTGCCTGAACAGCAAATAATAAAGGTTTATACAAATTGAGCCTATTCATTTTCTTGTTTTGACCAAAGCAGGTCAGAGACAATAGCTACCGAAGACCATATCTAAAGTCACAGTACAGAGCATTCACTTAGAATAAAATGGACAACCACAATAGTCAGAAAGAGAAGGCATGGAAATAAAGCCATATATGTACACGAAGAGGTACTATACAATTCATCTTTTTCATTTAACTAAATCACAGCAGCTATAAAATACCAACTATACTGATAAGGTAAAGCAATTTAATATTCAAATAAAGTCTAAATCTGTAGACCCACTACCGTATGCAAACTGCACACATAAACAGTTAAAGTTTATGACTGTCTTTGTTTTGTTGTTTTGCACAGTCATGTGGTCATTTGTTTTAGTACCTGTCACTGCTTCTGAAACTATACCTGTACAATAATGTCAAATAACACCACAGACAGCAGACCACATGTACCACATTGATTTCTATTCCTAGCTCCGCACTATAAACAATCAATGGAAACAGATGGAGGCGGGGACTAATTATAAAATTCATGCTAATGGAAAACCTGTTATTATATCAACTTATTTAAAAATTGTCTCTATTTTTGGGCCTTTGTCCCCCATTCATTATAGCTTGGTACAGATTTTAAGAGGTATGCATCAGGGGTATTTGATTGTTTGGGACGTATTTAATCCATGTAGTGCGTGACTGAGTTTTCATTAATAATGTTAATAATAATAACACACCACCTGTCAGCTAGCCATAACTCTACATTGCCCAGCTATATTACAAGCAAAGAAAAGGGAATGACTTGCATAACTTTATTCCTGCTCCGATTGCTCGGTATATATTGCAGCACCAGTTGGAAATAAAAATGGGGGGAGGGGAGTCCCTCAAAGCAACATCTTGTATATTCCTTAATCATAAACATAAACACTTTACAACGGCTCAGTATTTTTAAGAAAAAAAACTCCCAACAAATGTTTTGCCTCTTAACACTTATATTTTTATGTCAGCAGTAGTAAACCATATTTCTTGCTGCAGATTACATTCACCAAGAAATGAACAGTTCCATGAATTATCCCAGTAACTTCCTCCCTTACCAGCAAGGTTGCGTTATACATCTTTCCCTTACCAGTTATAAAACCTTCCCCACCAAACAGCTTTTTTACATAAACAATCAACCTTCTGCAACAGTGCTTCTGAAGTCCAGCCTACCAGGGTGAGATGTCAGGCTGGCAATTACCTAGAGACATGCCAGCCAGTTAATTAAAGGTAAAACGACATTTGTTACTCCCATACAATTCAATGGTTAATCATGGACCACTCATTATACTCAGCTCTTAATCTGGTCCTGCTTCCTAAAACACCAGAGCTTGAATTTACCTGCATAAAGTACTTCCTGTAATGGGGATATGAATATTGAATAGTAACTTCATTATGCTCTAGCTGTCTCCTGTAATGGGGATGTGAATATTGAATAGTAACGTCATTATGCTCTAGCTGTCTCCTGTAATGGGGATGTGAATATTGAATAGTAACTTCATTATGCTCTAGCTGTCTCCTGTAATGGGGATGCAAATATTGAATAGTAACTTCATTATGCTCTAGCTGTCTCCTGTAATGGGGATGTGAATATTGAATACTAACTTCATTATGCTCTAGCTGTCTCCTGTAATGGGGATGTGAATATTGAATAGTAACTTCATTATGCTCTAGCTGTCTCCTGTAATGGGGATGTGAATATTGAATAGTAACTTCATTATGCTCTAGCTGTCTCCTGTAATGGGGATGTGAATATTGAATAGTAACTTCATTATGCTCTAGCTGTCTCCTGTAATGGGGATGTGAATATTGAATAGTAACTTCATTATGCTCTAGCTGTCTCCTGTAATGGGGATGTGAATATTGAATAGTAACTTCATTATGCTCTAGCTGTCTCCTGTAATGGGGATGTGAATATTGAATAGTAACTTCATTATGCTCTAGCTGTCTCCTGTAATGGGGATGTGAATATTGAATAGTAACTTCATTATGCTCTAGCTGTCTCCTGTAATGGGGATGTGAATATTGAATAGTAACTTCATTATGCTCTAGCTGTCTCCTGTAATGGGGATGTGAATATTGAATAGTAACTTCATTATGCTCTAGCTGTCTCCTGTAATGGGGATGTGAATATTGAATAGTAACTTCATTATGCTCTAGCTGTCTCCTGTAATGGGGATGTGAATATTGAATAGTAACTTCATTATGCTCT
The DNA here is from genome assembly GCF_019279795.1 of Protopterus annectens. Taxonomy (NCBI): domain Eukaryota; kingdom Metazoa; phylum Chordata; order Ceratodontiformes; family Protopteridae; genus Protopterus; species Protopterus annectens. The sequence goes on along the minus strand of NC_056751.1, from coordinate 256,626,417 downwards.
AGCTGTCTCCTGTAATGGGGATGTGAATATTGAATAGTAACTTCATTATGCTCTAGCTGTCTCCTGTAATGGGGATGTGAATATTGAATAGTAACTTCATTATGCTCTAGCTGTCTCCTGTAATGGGGATGTGAATATAGAATAGTAACTTCATTATGCTCTAGCTGTCTCCTCTAATGGGGATGTGAATATTGAATAGTAACTTCATTATGCTCTAGCTGTCTCCTCTAATGGGGATGTGAATATTGAATAGTAACTTCATTATGCTCTAGCTGTCTCCTGTAATGGGGATGTGAATATTGAATAGTAACTTCATTATGCTCTAGCTGTCTCCTGTAATGGGGATGTGAATATTGAATAGTAACTTCATTATGCTCTAGCTGTCTCCTGTAATGGGGATGTGAATATTGAATAGTAACTTCATTATGCTCTAGCTGTCTCCTGTAATGGGGATGTGAATATTGAATAGTAACTTCATTATGCTCTAGCTGTCTCCTGTAATGGGGATGTGAATATTGAATAGTAACTTCATTATGCTCTAGCTGTCTCCTGTAATGGGGATGTGAATATTGAATAGTAACTTCATTATGCTCTAGCTGTCTCCTGTAATGGGGATGTGAATATTGAATAGTAACTTCATTATGCTCTAGCTGTCTCCTGTAATGGGGATGTGAATATTGAATAGTAACTTCATTATGCTCTAGCTGTCTCCTGTAATGGGGATGTGAATATTGAATAGTAACTTCATTATGCTCTAGCTGTCTCCTGTAATGGGGATGCGAATATTGAATAGTAACTTCATTATGCTCTAGCTGTCTCCTGTAATGGGGATGTTAATATTGAATAGTAACTTCATTATGCTCTAGCTGTCTCCTGTAATGGGGATGTGAATATTGAATAGTAACTTCATTATGCTCTAGCTGTCTCCTGTAATGGGGATGTGAATATTGAATAGTAACTTCATTATGCTCTAGCTGTCTCCTGTAATGGGGATGTGAATATTGAATAGTAACTTCATTATGCTCTAGCTGTCTCCTGTAATGGGGATGTGAATATTGAATAGTAACTTCATTATGCTCTAGCTGTCTCCTGTAATGGGGATGTGAATATTGAATAGTAACTTCATTATGCTCTAGCTGTCTCCTGTAATGGGGATGTGAATATTGAATAGTAACTTCATTATGCTCTAGCTGTCTCCTGTAATGGGGATGTGAATATTGAATAGTAACTTCATTATGCTCTAGCTGTCTCCTGTAATGGGGATGTGAATATTGAATAGTAACTTCATTATGCTCTAGCTGTCTCCTGTAATGGGGATGTGAATATTGAATAGTAACTTCATTATGCTCTAGCTGTCTCCTGTAATGGGGATGTGAATATTGAATAGTAACTTCATTATGCTCTAGCTGTCTCCTGTAATGGGGATGTGAATATTGAATAGTAACTTCATTATGCTCTAGCTGTCTCCTGTAATAGGGATGTGAATATTGAATAGTAACTTCATTATGCTCTAGCTGTCTCCTGTAATGGGGATGTGAATATTGAATAGTAACTTCATTATGCTCTAGCTGTCTCCTGTAATGGGGATGTGAATATTGAATAGTAACTTCATTATGCTCTAGCTGTCTCCTGTAATGCGGATGTGAATATTGAATAGTAACTTCATCATGCTCTAGCTGTCTCCTGTAATGGGGATGTGAATATTGAATAGTAACTTCATCATGCTCTAGCTGTCTCCTGTAATGGGGATGTGAATATTGAATAGTAACTTCATTATGCTCTAGCTGTCTCCTGTAATGGGGATGTGAATATTGAATAGTAACTTCATTATGCTCTAGCTGTCTCCTGTAATGAGGATGTGAATATTGAATAGTAACTTCATTATGCTCTAGCTGTCTCCTGTAATGGGGATGTGAATATTGAATAGTAACTTCATTATGCTCTAGCTGTCTCCTGTAATGGGGATGTGAATATTGAATAGTAACTTCATTATGCTCTAGCTGTCTCCTGTAATGGGGATGTGAATATTGAATAGTAACTTCATTATGCTCTAGCTGTCTCCTGTAATGGGGATGTGAATATTGAATACTAACTTCATTAGGCTCTAGATGTCTCCTGTAATGGGGATGTGAATATTGAATAGTAACTTCATTATGCTCTAGCTGTCTCCTGTAATGGGGATGTGAATATTGAATAGTAACTTCATTATGCTCTAGATGTCTCCTGTAATGGGGATGCGAATATTGAATAGTAACTTCATTATGCTCTAGCTGTCTCCTGTAATGGGGATGTTAATATTGAATAGTAACTTCATTATGCTCTAGCTGTCTCCTGTAATGGGGATGTGAATATTGAATAGTAGCTTCATTATGTTCTAGCTGTCTCCTGTAATGGGGATGTGAATATTGAATACTAACTTCATTATGCTCTAGCTGTCTCCTGTAATGGGGATGTGAATATTGAATAGTAACTTCATTATGCTCTAGCTGTCTCCTGTAATGGGGATGTGAATATTGAATAGTAACTTCATTATGCTCTAGCTGTCTCCTGTAATGGGGATGTGAATATTGAATAGTAATTTCATTATGCTCTAGCTGTCTCCTGTAATGGGGATGTGAATATTGAATAGTAACTTCATTATGCTCTAGCTGTCTCCTGTAATGCGGATGTGAATATTGAATAGTAACTTCATTATGCTCTAGCTGTCTCCTGTAATGGGGATGTGAATATTGAATACTAACTTCATTATGCTCTAGCTGTCTCCTGTAATGCGGATGTGAATATTGAATAGTAACTTCATTATGCTCTAGCTGTCTCCTGTAATGGGGATGTGAATATTGAATAGTAACTTCATTATGCTCTAGCTGTCTCCTGTAATGGGGATGTGAATATTGAATAGTAACTTCATTATGCTCTAGCTGCCTCCTGTAATGGGGATGTGAATATTGAATAGTAACTTCATTATGCTCTAGCTGTCTCCTGTAATGGGGATGTGAATATTGAATAGTAATTCATTATGCTCTAGCTATCTCCTGTAATGGGGATGTGAATATTGAGTAGTAACTTCATTATGCTCTAGCTGTCTCCTGTAATGGGGATGTGAATATTGAATACTAACTTCCTTATGCTCTAGCTGTCTCCTGTAATAGGGATGTGAATATTGAATAGTAACTTCATTATGCTCTAGCTGTCTCCTGTAATGCGGATGTGAATATTGAATAGTAACTTCATTATGCTCTAGCTGTCTCCTGTAATGGGGATGTGAATATTGAATAGTAACTTCATTATGCTCTAGCTGTCTCCTGTAATGGGGATGTGAATATTGAATAGTAACTTCATTATGCTCTAGCTGTCTCCTGTAATGGGGATGTGAATATTGAATAGTAACTTCATTATGCTCTAGCTGTCTCCTGTAATGTGGATGTGAATATTGAATAGTAACTTCATTATGCTCTAGCTGTCTCCTGTAATGGGGATGTGAATATTGAATAGTAACTTCATTATGCTCTAGCTGTCTCCTGTAATGAGGATGTGAATATTGAATAGTAACTTCATTATGCTCTAGCTGTCTCCTGTAATGGGGATGTGAATATTGAATAGTAATTTCATTATGCTCTAGCTGTCTCCTGTAATGGGGATATGAATATTGAATAGTAACTTCATTATGCTGTAGCTGTCGAGAGAGAGAACAAGAAATTATGGTTTAAGGAGGCTACACAGAATTTCATACCACCTCATTATTTTAAGCCAGAATTTGGTATTTTTCACCAAAAATCGGACAGTTGAGAGGTATGCTCACAACTCTTACAAAGAACATCCAACCACAGAGGATGGATGCATGGATGGAACGACAAGGAAGTTAGCAATCTACAGGCACTGGACCCATTGCAGTATGCTTTGTTAAGGGAAACGTTTGCCTACTCAGCCTGGTAGACTTATTTGAGAGGGTCACCAAGGCTATGGATGATGGGGAAAAATGGTGCATACTGCTTACCATGACTTGGCCAAAGCATTCTATGCACTACACCACTCAGGTATTATTGCCAGACTTCCTGAACTAGGCATATATCCCTGCATAACTTGTTGGATTGCTGGCTGGATGGCACACAGGTAAGATCCAAGAAGTCAGAATCAGTGAGACCATCTGCACCAGGAAACCAGTCACTAGCAGAGTACCCATGGGATCTATGTTGAGCCCAGTCCTGTTTTGCATCTACTTATCAGAAGTGAAGGCTAATGTCAAAAAGCCTGTGGTTCACCAAGTTCACAGATGGCTGTAAATTGGGAGATATCATAGATTTCCCCATAACACTGGCATACTGCAAGGGGCTCTAACACAAACAAATGACTGCTGCCAAAGCCACAGATTAAAACTTAATGCAAATAAATGCATTATAGTGCCCTTTTGAAAATCATCCACCCAAGCTAATTACTCTTTCAATAAAACAACCTTAATAGGTAACCTGGTAGTTAGGGACTTGGCATCATATGTAGACAGTAGTCTGGCCTTTCACCAACATGCCAACATGTACCCTAGATAGTAAGAAAACCATTCTGTCACCCAAGTCATAAGCAAGGTTATCCAGGTCCAAGGAAGTTATATGCCCATTCTACTTGGCCCTTATCAGACTTATCATTGAATACAATGCCCCTTTGGCATGTACCTAACCAGGCACTTGCAGCAGTTGGAATGCCCTCAAAGGTTCCTCACTGGGAGAATCCACGGTATGAATACTCTGTCCAACACATGATTGCTTTAAGGCCTTTTTTCCGTTCTCATCCTCCTACAGGTTACTGAGAGGCAGTCTATGCCTGGCATATAAGGAATCCTCAGATCGAGTTCTGATGGATCTCTTGCATATCCACAAAACAAGCAGCACCAGTAACAATAGATCCAAGGACCTGGCCTTTGTATGCGACATAATAGCACATGTTGGAGAGACCGATACGTATCTCAAAGAATCCCCACACTATGTAATAAGCTCTCCATCCATGTGAAGCAAAGTTCATCTCTGACTCTATTCAAACAAAAACCTTGATCATTGGATTGGAAATCAGAAAACTCTCCCCTGGTCTGACCCCATGTATCTGATGCACAGTGGTCAACAGTAAATAAGTTAATCCCCAACTAGAATATCCTCGCACATAACCCTTAGCTACCTGCTTACTAGCATACCCCACCATATAGATGTCCAAGGTACTCAAGGACAAAACTGGGTTGGGTTTCATGGCTAGGGATATAAAGAACCTGGTGATCATTAGCCTAGTATAAACCTGTGAACTGTTAACTGCATTCCATGAGGACACAGAATGGTCAACTCCACCATTGCTTGATATCTGAAATAGAAAGTTATCTTTGATATATTTTCCATGGACCTGTGTCACTAGAGTATTATATAGTGTTTAATTGCATGTCGATTGAATGTCACTATTCTCTTTTTAAATACACTTCTCTGTTTTGTATATTACCTTCATGGTTTAGGTCATGGCTGAAAGGGATCCAAGGACCTGTTCACTCACCGAGTTAACAATTGTTAAATAAATAAACTTGCAGTTATGAAAATTATCCATCCTTTTCTTATCCCCCTCTTTAGTAGCCCACTAAAGGTTATGATTGCATTACCCATCCATAACACCAAGAGAAGCACAATCTTCTGTCCTTGAAGGCCTGATTTATTTTTATTCCTCACTGATGAAAGTCAAAGTAGGTTATCCATGGTGCTGCTCAATGTGAACTGCTGCTGCAGGGGTATTACATTAGTCTAGTTTCTTTGTATTCAGCTACTCTCTTTTTAAATGGAGTTAGCAATGGAGATGTTTGGGCAGAATTCCCACATTTTTATATATTTATTTTTGTTTACATTTGTTTACCGGGAAAGTCCGACTGGACACATGTCCTTTTTCAGCAGAGGCCAGGGTAGAAAAGCTCTACATTGAACATACAGAAATAGCAGAATACAAAGTATACAAAGTACAATAAGTAAAATACAAACTTAGGCTAACTTAGTTATTACATGTTAAGTTTAGACAATTGATAGGCAATTGCCAAAAATTAGTTAACATCATTTAATATTAAGTCTGGATAAAAAACAGTATTAAGAGAAGTCTAGGCTGTGAGGAAACAGCTAGGAATCCAAAAGAAGGACAGCTAAAGAGTATAATTAGAGCATGGAAACATCTCACACACACACACACACACACACGCACACGCACACGCACATGCACACGCACACACACATACACGCACACATTCTGAACTCCACTCATATGGGATGGAATGCCACACATATGGTATGTACTACAGGCACATTTTAAGCATATAATAGGGGAACATTCATCTGAGAATACTGGAAGAAGTAGGTATCATTTGTTTGTGCCCTTTTAATTCTTAAATATGGCTATGTCAAAAGTTGGAGGAACATACTGTGGGCAATGCAAGTATGTATGTTTAGAGAAGGGTGCAAGAAGATCATAACTGAGACAGGAGAATGTGGTGGGAAGACAAAGAAAAGGCAAGCAACTGTGGGAATTGCATGGGGGTGGGTCAGTACCCATTTTAACAATGAGGAATTACAAGGATTGAGAAAGAGACTGAGTTAGGTGGCAGGTGGGAGTTTCTCAGTGGTATCACCATAGAAGTGGTAAAAATCTGAGAACCTACTAAGCAAATTATGGGCTTTCCCATCTACATCGATCTGTCAAGTTCAGAACCATGCAAAAGGGCAATCTTATACAACACTATGTAAAGGGCAAGGAAGTTAATGCAATACGATGAGTGCAAATAGTAATGAAAATTATTTACCTTTATTGTGGTGGACCCTTGTGAAGAATGGCTGTGAAATATGACATTATTATCTGTAGGCTGCATATTTTTTCTGATTTGTATCCATCATATCTTTCCACCCATTTCTGTTTTTATAGATCCAGAACTGTTTAATATGTTCATAGGGTCATATGTTAATAGGTAAGTACTAGGCTAGCTGCCTTTGTGGACCATTTTAAGCTTAGACAGTTTCCCTTTTTGTGCTCGAAATAGCCTATTGCATTTAGTTAAATCTAGGGCTAGACTCAATCCCTTTGTTTATAAGCTGTGCAATATAGAAGGACTTTCTTACAACAATAGACACATTCATCAAAAGTTAGGTCACTCTTCACATAAGTTCCCAAATTTCAAACAACTGGCTCAACTTTTAAGAGTTTATTGTCAGTGTAATCTTTCCCTGGGGTAGATTAATTCTCAAAGGATAAAATAACACATTTTTTTTGTATTTACTTTTACTCCATGATTTTGGCACCAGTTATTTATTTAAGACAATCTTTCTTGCAGGAAAGCTACATCATTTGGGGATTCAATGACAGCACCTAGCTTGTAGTCATCTGCAAACTTAGTCATTTAGAAACCTTTGGCATCAACTTTTACTTTAGAAAAGCAGATGCCAAATAGGGGAGGTCTCAACAGACACCCCTGGAGGACTCCACTGGTGGGAAACTGTGTCAAAAAGCTTTGCCCAGGCTGAGGTACATGATGTATACCATTATCCCTTCATCCATTGCTTTGGTAACCTTTTCAAAAAAATCTACCAGGTTGAGTAAGTATGACCTGCCTTTGATGAATCCAAACTGTGAAGGGTTCAGTGTTTGGAGGTTCCCTGTGCCATGATTAATTCCATGATGTCTTTCCATAGCTTTGCATATGAAGCTGGTCAGACTTATGGATCTGTAATTGCCTGGGTCTGTGGAAGGTGCCCCTTTATGCAGGGGAATGACTGCAACTGTTCTCCATTTGCTTATTACAAAACCTGTAAGGAGGCTGAGATTGAACAACATTATTAGGGATATGGCTAAATCGTGCTTCATGCTATTTAAGATGCATCCAGTGATATTTTCAGGACTAACAGATGCAGTATTTTTATCTTTTAATAGCACTTTTAGGACTTGGTATTGTGTAATAGTTGGAGGTAAGCCAGTTACTGGTCTATCTTTAGGGAGAGACGGAGGGGAGAATGGAGTAAAATTAGAGCTACATTTATTGGCCGGTATAGTTTTGCTGTATCTTCAGTGTCAGTGTGGGTAACATCATTCACAATCAGCTCACTGCATTGCTGCATTGTGCTTTTGAGATTATGTGTATAAGTAAAAAAATGCCTTCTGATTATCTTGGGTAGCTGTTTTAGCCTCAGACTTGGCCTTGATGGATTTTATTAAGCTTCTGAGTTATTTGTTTATTTCAGGGACATGGGCTCTGACATTCTGGGAATTGGCTTTCTTACTTTTAGTCAAAATTATTTTTCCTTTTATTATAAACTTGTTGATCTTATGGATCTACCATGTGGATTTGTTTCTGGGGTTTGCCCTGTTCTTGTTCTTATGGTGTACAGCTGTAGCTATGCAGTTGTTTATATGCTGATATACTGTAGTGGTGTACATTTCTCCATATTCAGTGGTGTTAACTGGGTTTGGTGGAGATGTGAATCTTGGAAGTGTATCACATAAGAGCTGATACTTTGTTTTAAAGACATTTCTAAAGGTACCTTAAGTGGAAAGGATCCCTGGTTTCAGTTTTATTTGAAGGAGACTGCTTTATGGTCAGACCTAACAAGTGATGAATATGTGTAAGGGATGGTGAAAGATGCTCCCAGATTAGTAAGGACTAGATCCAACATGTTTTTCCCCTAGTGGGTACTGTGACTAATTGTTTCAGGGCATTTGTATTGACAAAGTCCAGAAATTTCTGTGCTTGTGCACTAGTGGTGTTGTAGGTTTCCCAGTCTATAGTTGGATAGTTTACATCATCTAGGAAAATAGTATTGGGTTTAATACTTAGAGATTCCAGTGCCTGTAAACAGGTACTGTGGCTTCTTTGTCATAGAGGGAGTTCTACAGCTAGCTAATATATGTTACAGGACCTTTCTGATGGTTATTTGTGCATAAAGAATGTCTAGTGAATCACAGTGCTTTACTAGCCTTGATGTGAGACTCTTCTGGGTGTAGCTTGATACATCTCCACCATTTTCCCCCTCCAGTGCAGCATTTGTTTAAACATGTGGAATGCTTTATAACCCTGCAAAACTGTAGTGCTCTTCGCTGTTTTAAATTATGTCTCCGTCACTAAACTAACAGCAAAGTCTTGCATGGTGAGAAGGGCTTAGGGACTGGAGTTTCTTGTTCAGGCTCCCAGCATTGCTCAATAACAACTTCATTTTTTCCTTTGCTTGTTTCATTATGTTACTAGGTTTAGAAAAAAGGCACCATGGGAGTGCACAATGGCTTTGCTAATAACTGAAACCCTAGGGGGGACAGATGCAGGCCATCCCTTGTGAAGCAGTGTGGTCTGTCGATCATATCCTTCCAGGTTGACAAATATTGGACCCCCTTTGAATGACACCAAAAACAAACCCAGTTATCAAAGTCATATATTTTTCATTCATATCTTGGCATCACCCTTGGAGAAGGTAGAATGCTGCTCAGTGCTAGGCTCATACCTACCTTGGACATATAGTCTGAGAGCTCCATCATGTCTCTCTTCATGTAATCCAGAGAGGTGTACCTCACGTCATCAACACTGGCATGAACAATGACAGAGTCACACTGGTACTTGTTCAAGGATTTGAGTGCATGCATGCATGATCTGATGGAACCTGACAGCAGACAAGCAACTGACCATCACTCTTTCCTTGCTCAGCCTAGTAAGAGGCACATCTATATGCCTTACACAATGGAGTCATATATAACAAGAATGTTTAGTTGGGTCGATGCCTGCATTACAGGTTCAGCATTTGCGACTTTTGGAATTCTTGTGCTATTTGAGGAAATAGGCTTAATGTGCTGAGTGTGCCTTGTGCCTGTGTTATGTTTTGGAGGTCTTTTAGCTTTAGGCAAGTTAATCTTTAGAAACTCACATTATGATGGATTATGTCTATTGTGATGACCACAGAGAGGTGTGATGTGCCGTGTGCTGTTGACGATGTTGGTGTCTTGAGTTTACTGTGTATGTGAAGAGTTTTGCCTCCAAGGATATAATATATGTATATCTCTCATACCCTGTGTTATGCTGTTTGAGGAATAGATGATTGTCAGACAGTATGAGACAATTCTTAACACTGTCTCAGGATACCCATCTTGATCAGGCTGGCTAAAATAGGTATGGGGACGTTCTGGTTCATGTTACAGACAAGAATGGCTCTGAGTGCAGAGTTAACTATAAATGCTTGGAGTTTGGTTTTAGAATAATGTTTGGGTGGACTTGCTACTAAGTATTAAAATTTCAAAACAAAACTAGCCTGGAAAACTTCTGCCACCAGGAAGAACCAGTAAACTAATTATACTAAAAAAAAAAAAATCGCTAATTTGTTACTAAAATCAGTATAAGCAGTATCGGTGCAATCAATATTAAGCAATTTTATCAAAGGTATTTTACCTGGTGAGTATTGTAAGGGGAGAGACTTTGCAAAGTGATTCTTATGTTCTTATTGTCAACAGCCAATAAATGTGGAGAGGGAGGGTGGGACTTATGTTGTCAAATTATCATAAGGGGCAGGCAAAATACAGCTGCAACAGGCTGAGTCGGAGGAAAATAACAATTAGACCCTTAGATCTGAGCTGACTGGCCTGTAACTGACATACTATATACACAAATGTCACACTTGATCTAAAGTACAAATGACTGAATCACATTTGATAAAACAAAAGTATGTAAGGCTGTAGAAAATGACTGCTGCCATGTTTTCGATCATAGAAATTACAATACAAATTAATGTTTATTAGTATTTATGCCTTGCTGATGCCCACTGTTACTCTGTATCTCTGTCTCTAAAAGTTTGTGTTTGTGTACCTGCAGTGATTTGTTGTGTGAGGAGTTTTCTCCTTTGTCTACGGTTGTTAGAATATTTAATCAGTGGGAATGTGGGGGTGCAGTAGGTCTTACCCCACCCCCACAAAAAAGACTTTTTGGAGAAGTATTTGCTAAATATCAAGTCTTAGATGTAATTTGGTTCAGCTAAATGTGTTTTAGATTAAATGTGTAATAAATGACTTTTTAGATGATTTGTGATTAGATGAAAAGTGTCTTAGATATATAATTATAGACTTTCTCTAGCTAAATATAAATATATAAGGTATTTCATATAAACAAGCAAATAATTAAATTCAGTATCATTGCTCTACAAAGACTGAAACTCAAATTACTGAAAATAAAGATTAAACTGCTATAAACTGTTTTACACAGGGGCAAGCCCTCATACCCCCCCACCCTTTATTTCTTCTGTTTACCAGTTTTGAGATTGCACACAAGCAGGTTAAGGGCAAATTCTGACTACTCACTGTACTTCGGGAGCTTTTCGCCTTGGATTACTAACAAAAAAGGAGTATCATTAACTCAGATTGTCTATCCTGGCTGAAAAAGTAAAATAAAATTATGATTTATGATTATTCAGTTGCTTCTGCTGGTATTACATATGTTCAATTAATTAAACCTTTCAACATCTGGATGTCATCCTTACATGGTGTGTGTGTGTGTGTATGTGAATAAATCTATCTTATATCTGTATCTATCTATCTATAGATAGATAGATATAGATATAGCTGTAGATGTATAGATATAAACTCTGGCAAAACACATATATCAAAGGGATGAAATACGTTTGCATAAGTTTAGTCAGTAAGTGGAATTCTTAGAATACGTTATTCATTCTTTTGTCATCTCTTTCTGCTCTATCCTCTACTGATCATCAGCTCCCCCATCAGCAGTTCTAATAATCTACTTGTTCCACTGGCAGGAACATTGAGGTTCATTCATTCATTGAATAAGGAAGAGGTGAACTAGGCTTGTGGCTATCATATATGCAGACAGGCTTTTTTTCTTCTTAGTCCTAACCTTCTTGCACATGCCCAGTAACTGCTCAAGGAGGGCATGCAGTGGGCATAGCACTTCAGGCTGTCACTCATATCTGCAGGTGACTTAAGCCTGCAAATGAGCCCATGTTCTAGGAGCTGTACATTGTACATGTCTATCTGATCTCCAGTTGTGAACTGCTGCACTTTGTATGCCACTGGACATGTGCCCCACCCAGGCACAGCCCTTTTCACTCCTTCCTTCTCCTACTAACTCCAGCCTGTCATCCAAGAACTACTTGAACTCAGGTCAAAGGGGCTAGAGGGCTATATCCCTCTATAGCAAAAGAGTTGGCTATTGTGCAGTTGTATGACATCGACTTTGCTTGAATGACATAAAATGGATATTGCACATATATATTCACAATATCTGCAACATTTGTACATAAGATCATAATGTGGAGCAATTTAGAAATTAAATATTTAGTTAACTAAAACTATAACAATACAGTATATAAAATTACTAATAAGGCAGAAGTGGACAACCTTGTTGAGTTTAATTTTTAATACGTATGGGATAAGAAATTGAATTATTAGATATAAATAAACTGAGGACTAGAATATAATATTTTAATATTGTTAATGAAAATATCAGAAAACCAAAATTTGTCAAGTATTTTAAATTAAAAGGAATAGTTAACTTGGAAGATTCAGAAATGATAAAAAGACAGATAATTTATTCCTCAGAAGAAACAAAAATTCAGTTATAAGTATTTGATAACTAATCTTTCTCAAAGGGACTAATCTAGACTAGTAAGAGTTTAAAAAGGATGTGACTGTATCTATTTTTAAGTTAATATTTATTAATTTTATGCCTATATGTATATATATATATATATATATATATATATATATATATATATATATATATATATATATATTTTAAACCCTTCCATATATATATATATATATATATATATATATGGAAGGGTTTAAAATATTTGTACTTAGTTTATCTGGATTACATATAATCACAATTTTAGACGGATTACATATAATCACAATTTTAGATGGATTCATAATATTGTATATCAAGGAGTTTGGTCTTCAACAGTCATAATCATTTTATTGTACAGTTCTTGCAAAAATCTGCAACATAACTGCCCAGGCCTAATGCTTTATTATTTTGCAGTCCTTGAATGCTTTTTACATACCTCTTCCATAACTGACTTTTGTAATCAAATATTTAGATGTGCACCATAGTAAGAAATTTGAAAAGATTTAAAAATTAATGTAACTCTTCATTTAAGGCATTCCGCCTCATAGCAAGAGGTTCTCCGGTTTGATCCTCAGCAGGTGTGTCTTCTGTGTGGAGTTTGCATGTCCTCCCTGTGGTCGTGTGGGTTTCCTCCGGGTGCTCCAGTTTCCTCTCACATCCCAAAGACACTCTGTAGGTGGATTGGACACTCTAAATTGGCCCTAGGTATGAGTGCGTGCATGTGTGTGCCTTCTGTGGAAGGTTGGGCACCGGGCTGGCAGCTCAACACCGTAAAACTTCACTGTCAATCATGAATGGACAGGTTATTCGCTGGGGCAACCACTAACTGGGCAAAGCCGAAGAAGATGATTACAGAATCACTATGATTCTGTTAGAAAACAAAATAGAAAAACAGCCCATTTTTATGGTAATATTTTTAAATAATACTTTGATATTTCAAATATTTTATAAAATTATGAGGCTCATCTAATGATAGAATTTATTTATTTATTTGCTTTTGTTTACCAAGAAAGACCAATTGGGTATGAACCCCTTTTCAGTGCAAGCCTGGGGAGTAAAGCTCCATATATACAAATTACAGTACTAGTAGTATAAAACAAGGCATATGTAAAATCTCAGAATGAACACAATCGTCATATTATACATTACAGTACTTCTGAGAACCAACTAAGGTGGCAGAAAGCCTTTCAATTGCTGGAGATCTGAATAAAGGATAAAAGGCTAATTCTCCTTACCAGTAAGACAATTTAGTTTTTAATGTTCTTAGAAAACTTTGGAAAGGGACATCTTCACTAGATAAACTTTAATCCATGGGAAAGAAGCTTAATGAACTATTCACCATCAAATATTTAGACTTCTGCCTGAAAGAAGAAATGGAATACTCTCAATATATAAACTGTTCTGTCATCAATTTTGGCACCATTCCCCAACATGTTAATCCTGCTGGGCAGAGTAGGAGCAACACTTCTGGAAAAGGTAAAAACAGACAAAATGTCATATCCATCCACAATCCTACCCCCTGTCCTGCTCCCTTTGATAATTAAATGTTCATTGCTTGTCTTTCAGAGCAACTTGTTATGATTATGACACCACTAAAAACAGTAAATATTGTTCTTAAAGTGACAGCTAATCAACTATTCAAACATACTGCATATGTTGAAAGCTATTTAATTTAATTCATGTATTTTTAAACTTTGTGGTTATTTGATGAATTTTTTTTTCAGATTATATCACATGAACATGGAGGACTGAAAGATATATACCAGTGTGATAAGAAAAGAAGGAAAAATAATGCTATATACTCTATTATGTTTGACAAAAAGGTTTTTAACATGGTAGTAAAACATTTCTACTAACAAAAGATGTGATTTCACAAGCAGCAGTCCTGAGGAACTCTACATTTCTTGCCCTTACCCTGGATGCTGCAGGCATAGTTCTCATCTTCCTTGTTAAAGACTCTGGGACAAAGGCCTGAACTCTGGGAATTTTTTTGAATATTATTCTAATTGGCTTAGAAAGTTAATAGAACAGCCAGTTTTGCATCAACATGCATTTTCTGAAACACAAGAAGTATGAAACTCTAATGTCTATCAATACTGAGTGACTAAAAAAAAATATTGAGTGACGGTAATCCTCAGTGAATTAAAATCAACAATTTTATCTGGGGCAGGGCAAAAATATGGGGAAAAATCAGGGACATTCTATAAAATCAGGCACAGCTGAGAACTATGGCTGCAGGTCTAAATCTTTACAAATAAGCAAATGTCTGGCTGGGTCTGAAACTTCGGTTAACAAGTCATAAATGTTTAAGAATAATAGAAATGAAACTGAATAAATAATAGCTAAGAAGCAAAAGTGTTAAAAAGGAATTAATGGAAGATAATCAGTGGTGGCTGATGACTTCTGGGGAGTACAAGGAGCAACAGCATGGATGAGGCTAACTGGAAGGGCAGGGTCACCTTTAAACATGGTTACAGTTTTACATAGTTAAATAGTCCCCCAAACAGTAGTTTTCCTCTTCTAAATACAAGCCAGAACTAGTTTGAAAGAAGAGATTTTATTTAAACGTATGAGGTGATAGAGTAAGTTCTTGAGTAATACCATGAAACAAAACACCTCAAAACAGAGAGTTGGTTACCCTGATTGCACAAAACTACCTAACTCAAGTACAAATATGATATAACCATATGTATTCCTCATTGATGTAGCTGTGTTTCACATAAATGATAGTACTAGAAAACTAAGCAAAAGTGGGAAAGCCCCTGCACTCCCTTACTTTATTTTCTTAGCTCATGTTTACTTCATCTCTGAGAAACAGTGATGATTTAATGTATTATTCTTTGCCTGAGGCACTGACATCTTCAAGTCAATACAATTTTCTATAAGGTACTAGAATCTGAGGCAACGCACATTGCTGTAGCAAGCAACTATACGTTTTCTACTGAGCTGAGTCATAGAACACACCAGTTTAACTTTGCAACCTTTTATTATATAACAGTCAAGGGCTAGTAGTAGTGGTGTCATAAATAATTCATATGCAACATATCAACAAATACCATCAAACCCTCACCTCAAGCCAGTTGGTGTACACCTGTCTGTTCCGGCTGCCACTTCATAAAAAATGGGTTCTTATTCCTGGCAAACGTGGACCTGGTGGCAAACCCATTTAACTCATGCTTACTAGCCACATACCCCTTGATGTGGCAACCAGTCAAATCTAGGTCCAACATGAGGAGAGCTGAGGCTGCTGAACAAGAACAGGGGGGAACACAAGGGATGTGAAGCCATAAGGCCACCGCCAAATTAGCATTCCCCCCAAAAAAAAAACAATGGCCTTGCAAATAAATTCTGGGTTATGAAAGAAAATTTTGAATAGCAACAACCATATATAAATTAAACAAATCAAAACACATGTTATTTAAATGAACATTGTCCAAATCATAGAAACTGGGCTCCATTCTGTCAATATCACTGTGCTCAATCACCTGAAAGCCAATTTGGTTAGCAGCCCCCTTGACTAGGCCTTCTAGCACCCGCCAGTACAGTCTAGGGGTGATGGTGTGCCAAAAGAATGCTAATTTCTGAATATAGCTGTCGCAAATGTTCCATATCAGATAAGATTCTGGCCAACAATATCTTCTTAGGGGCTTGACCCAGATCATTTCCCCTGAGGTGAATTATCACAATGCTGGCAAGGCCTCTTCCATTGTAATCTTATGCCAGATTTCCCAAGATTGAAACCAACTAAGACCCAGGAAATCAAAAGGGTGAACTGCCCACTGGTTACTATCAAAAGAATTTGCATGACCAGCCAGATGGGCCAAGGCTCAGAAGGATGTTCTCTGAATAAAAGAATGGCCGAAGAGCCAAATCACCTCCTTCCCTGCAGCAGAAACAAAAAATTAATGCCTGATGTATGGCAAAAAGACATCAGAGACCCACCTTCCCTTTCTTTGAATGACCTGCACAGATTGTACTTCCATAGCCAAGTCTGAGGTATGACTTGTCCGAAAGGAATGGGTGGAGTATCCTTGTGGGTAAATTCCTTTCCCTTCAAAGGCCTGGCTAAGAAATGAGTTAATCCCTGACAGGTTAAAAGGCCTGCCAGAGGCCTGCATGAAAGCCAAACCCAACCTCTTCTCTAAGGGGTAATATTAAATAGCAAACTAACCCAATGCAAGGGGCAACTGACTAGCCCACTGGTCATATCCAGACATACCTGCTTACCTTTACCAACTTGGCCAGTCTTAGATTTTCTCAACCAAATCATGGCAAACTCCCTATGGATAACAAGATCCTCCAAACAAAGGTAAAGAAGTTGTTCTTTGGCCCAGAAAGCACCCACATACAGAGTTAAACAAGCAGCTATAGAGACAAACATGGGAAATTCACCAATGGTCCTGTAAAGACCTTGAATAGCAAGGGGAAGTAGTTGTCTCCCACTGGGTTTTCTGGGATTATGGGAAGGTCCCTACATGTTCTCTAGGCCCTTAAGCATCCCATCCTTCCCATAACCCAATGTCCTGACATACCCTGAAGGCCCAAAAAATGCTGTACTAATCCTAAAGCTACCAGGTGTACTCTGAGAGTTTTAGGTGAATCCCCAGCTATGGACCTAGCCACTAAAAATTGCAGCAAGAACTGTACTCACAATGGACTGGGACAAGGGATCAAAGACCTGTATTTTATTTTATTTATTTTACATTTGTTGACCGGGCTAGTCCAACTGGATATATTTCCATTTTCAGCAGAGGCCCGGGGAGAAAAGCTCCACATTTAAACAAAAGGAAATACATTTTAAGCACAAATATCATAATACACATTATTACCTATTTCTAAAACAAGAATATTAAGAGTAAGAGCAGGGCAAGAGAAATGAAAGAAAGTTGTCAAAAGAAAGAAGAGGAAGTTGACTTTCTAGGGAGAAAGTAACATCAAGATGAACATACTAACATGTTTTAATACCAAGAAGAGAGATTAAAGATCAAGGAGAGAGAAGCAGCAAAAAATGAGAGAGCAAAATTAAAGAGACAAATATTTGTGTGAAAGAGATTTGTAGCCATAAGGAGGAACGATGAAAGAGGAGGAGTTTAAAGAGCTAGAGATAGAAAAATAAAGAGAGGAAACAGGATGGAGAGAAAAGTAGGGAGAGAAAGATGGAATAGATGGAGCAAATTACTTTAGTCAGGATTAGAGCAGGGACACATCCAGTGGCTTTTAAGGTAAATTCTGAGTTTTTGTTTAAACAGAACAGTGGAAGCAATGGAAGTACGTTCAGTAGGTAGTTGATTCCAGTGTTTTCCAATAGTATTAGAGAAAAGGGAATCACCTGCTAGGTTATTGGATTTGGTTAAGGTAACTAGCAGCTTACTTGATGAACGGAGGGAGTTCAGATTAGAGTAGGGGGTTATGAGGTTGGAGAGTATAGGTGTGTTGTGAGGTTGGTAGAATGCTCTTTGGACAAATGTCAGTTGGGACTGAAGCAACATGTTTGACAATTCAAGCCAGTTAAGTTGCTGCAGATTCAGACAGTGGTGAGTTCTGAAGGGTTTACCAGTGACAAATCTAGCTATATTATTGTACATGGACGATAATTTTAAGAGATTATTTTTCTTAAGGTTAGTATAGATTGGTGAGGCATAGAGAAGAGTCGAGATAAGATGAGAGTGGGCAAGAGTAGCTTTGGCTTGGGAGGTTAAGAAAGTTTTAATTCTATAGAGAGAGCCGAGTTTCCTGTTTACAGATTTAATGGTGTTGTTGATATGACAATCAAAGGTAAGGTTGTTGTCAATCGTGACACCTAGCAGTTTGGTATCGGGGTCAGGTGATATAATGGTTCCATTGTTAGATAGGATAGTAAAGTCTAATATAGGGGATCTGGTAGTGGGCTTAAAGAGTAGGAGCTTGGTTTTTTTAGCGTTTAGGAGTAGGCAGCGTTTTGAGAACCAAGTTTCAACTTTAGAGAAAACAGTTTGAGTAATAGTTTGAAGTTCAGAGATGGATTTAGCAGAGCAAATTAATGTGGAATCATCAGCATATTGTATACAAGTAGCCTGGGGGATAGCTGTTTGTAAGTCATTTATAAAGAGGGAGAAAAGAAGTGGTCCAAGAATGGAGCCTTGGGGGACACCAAGAGAAATTGGGAGAAGGGATGAGAGTTTATTATCCCAGAGAACGGCTTGTTTCCTGTTTGTAAGATAGGAACAAAACCAGTGGACAGTCTTAGATTCTAAAGAGAGAGATTCAAGAATTTTTAAGAGAATAGAGTGGTTGACCATATCAAAGGCTTTAGATAGGTCAATGAAGAGAGCTGAAGACAGGGTGTTATTATTTCGGTTCTTGTTAATAAGGTCTGTAAAGGTGAGGAGAGCGGTGGTTGTGCTATGAAAAGGCCTAAAGCCATGTTGACAGGGGGTGAGAATGTTGTTTTTTATTAGGTGGTCCATTAACTGATAATGGACACATTTTTCCATGTTTTTGCTAGTGGGGACAAGAGAGCAATGGGCCTATAATTAGAGAATTCATAGGAGTTACCTCCTTTGTGTAAGGGTATGATGTGAGAGATTTTCCAGATGTCAGGTATGGTTTCTTCATTTATGGTTCTGTTAATGAGAATAGATATGGGGTAGGCAATTTCCGAGGCTGATTTTTGAAGGAAATCAGATGGGAGTTGGTCTGCTGAGGGGGTGCATGGTTTGAGTTTGTGAATACATTTTTGTATAATGGCAGTGGAGATGGGTTGTAGCCTAAAGGTTGGTAGTTTGGAGGTGGCGGGGTCAGGGATACTAGTGTTGTCACTAGAGGGGTGTGAGGCCAAAGAGTTAATAGTATCAATAAAGAAAGAGTTGAAAGTGTTGGCAGTATCAAGGGTGGAATTCTTTTCAGATCCGGTAGGGGAAGGAGTGGTAGTCTGTCCAGGGTGTTGAAGCCTGTTAAGGGTTGACCAGAATTTTTGAGGGTTGTTGTGGTTAGCTTGTTGGAGATTACTATAATAAGTTCTTTTATCAGAGAAAATAGCTTTTTTGGTACAGTTTCTTAGATGTCTAAAGGTCTGTTGGTCTACACTAGATTTGCTAGCTTGCCATTTTTTCCATGCTTTGTTTCTAAGTGTCATTTTTTGTCTTGTGTCTTTAGATAGCCAAGGGGCAGGTTTAGATTTAATTCGGATGGAGCGTGATGGTGCATGATTATCTAGAATAGGTAGAATGTCTTGAAAATCTTTAGAGATGATGAGTAACTTTTCTAGTGTTGTTGGCACAAGAATTTGCCAAAAACAATAATGCTAGTCTTCTCCAATTGGCCAGACTCCTGGAGGAACTGGGGTACCCTTTTGATCCGAATGCTTGGACAAGAGGTGAAACCTGGCAAGCTGAAAACAGGAAAGGCAGTCAGTTACAGGATTAAGATTACCAGGAACATCAACACATAAAAATGACAAATTAATCTGTAAACTCAGTAAAACTAAAAACTGATGGCTGAGTCGACCCACCTGGACCTGGAAGAATATTGTTTTGAGAGCATAAACCTATGCGATATTATCTGAGAGAAAAATTATCCTTTTGTCACATAATCTATTGTTCCATACTAATACTGCCACCCAGATGGGGCAAATCTCTAGAAATGTGATGTCCCTCCTCCTCTCTACAGACCAACTTTCCGGCCACCTTTCAGCAAACCAGCTACCCATAAAATATCCCCCCATATTGGACCTCCCAGCTGTATAAGTAAAAAGCTCAAGGTCAGTGGCTGTGGTCCAAGGGGACTGCAAAAAAAAAAAAAACTTCAGTAAACTGGCTGAAGAATGTAAAACATAACCAAAAGTCCTCTTTAACCCATCTGGTCAACCTGACCTGGTGGTGCTTGGGCCTATTTCCTTTCAACAAGTTAGACACAGACTGTAGGAAGGTTCTGCCTGGAGAAACTGCTGTACAGAAAAAAATTCAACAAACTGTGCAACTGCATGATTTATCCTACCCGTACTTTGCTGGAATGCAAAAATCTCCGAAGTAACAACCAGACTTGCCGCAGTTCGGATGGAGGAAGCTTGAAGGAGTTATCAGTGATGTCTATGTCTAAGCCCAATAAAGTCAGGACCTGGCTTGGCCCCTCTGACTTGTCATCGGCTGTGGGTATCACCAACTCATGCCAAAGCTGATTGAAAATGGACGTCCCTTCCAAAGCACCATCTTGACCCTTTCCCACTATAAAAAAATCATCTAGGTAGTGTAGTAGTGCAGCCAACTGGCAGGGGGCCCATTTTTACCAATACCAGTATAAAGCTGTGCTAAATATATCAAATGCTGCACAAATCACAGAACACCCCATTGGCATTGCAGTGTCGAAAAATATCTTCCCATTGAAGACCAATCCTCTTGTCTCACTTGGAGAGGACAGAAAGCAGATTGAATATCCATCTTACAGAGCCAGGGTTCCGTATAGACCATGATGACTTCCACTGCTTGATCAAAAGAAGAGTAGTGTACCATGGCCATTTTGATGTCAATAATATCATTGACTGAACACCCTGCTGGGTGAGATATGTGATGAATCAATCTGAACTCACCCTCCTGTTTCTTAGGAACCAGGCCAATAGGGGAAATTTTAAATAAAAACCATGGAGGGAATGAAAAAGGTCCAGTGATCCTGCCAGCTCATCGCTCTTTCTCTATTAACCTGGCTGCAATGTGTTTGTGTCCTTTGATGTATGACAAATTGTTAATGAGCTTGGAATCTAATGGGGCCACGGAGTAGATTGGAAAAACTATGAAAAATCTTTAATAAGGGTGGCTGCTGCCCTTTGATCTAGGTAATCTGATAGCAAATAGGATAACTTACCTAGACAAATGGGAGAATAAGCCCAATGTGGCACGTTCGGGTCCCCTCCCAAAGCCCCCCCTTGTGTCCACAAAAAGTTGGCTTGGCACAAAAAGATGAGTTGCTCCCCTTACCAACTTCATCATCTGTCTGAAATGCAGAAAAATTCCACCAGTCCTTAGGCAACAAGCGCCAACATCTGGAAACTGGATGACCCATCCTGCATCCCGAACATAAGTGGTTTTATTTCCAAGTGGGCCAAACACATTTTCCTTGATTGAATACCCAGCAAAACCTTTTATATTTTGCATTAGCAGCCCTGCACTCGATTCCCATAGGCACCTCCTTGTCCATCATGACACTGAGCCATATGTCAGGGTGCTTAGACTCCCACATGAGGGAATTATTGCAGGCTTTCAGCTTCAAGCGCTGGCATGGTGAGCTTCCCTTATGCCTACAAAGTAAGCTGATAAAGGCAGTGCTTGGGTGGGATCCTTCTCAGTGATTATGGCCATAAATACCACAAGGCCCAGAGATCAAGTATCCTGGTTCTTCACAGGTATCATGGCTGACGCCTTCTTCCCGATGATCACTAAGGCTGCCATCAAGTCCTTCCTGGGCATGTTATCAGCATCCAGTATGCGCTTTATACCCTCATTATCTACTAGATTGAAGAAATCTACAAACTCCCCTTTTACAATCTTATCTTTGACCTTCATGGGAACATGTGCTGTGATATGAGAGCTAGATGATTTAGAATATCTGAACCCAAGGGTAGCCATGGGGAACAAGAATTGGGAGATACACTCATCTCACTAGGGTGGGACCACCATCTCTGAACCCGTACCCTCCTCAGATCTCCCATGCAAGTTGGGTAAAGGTAATTGCACTACCTGGTCAACATTAGTACCTGCTCCCACTCCTAGACCCAAAGGTGTAGAAGCAACAAAGTTTATTTCTAAGTCAAACAACCTAATTCTACCTTCTTCAGGCAAAGAATTTATAAAATCCTCTAAACAATTATCTGCAGATTGAGCCATACTGCTAATATCAAGCTCTGTAACCCCTACAGAGACATTACCTTGTGCTTCTGTAAATATGTTGGATGAGTAGGAAGGGGTGACCTTTTGGCTGGAAGCATCTCTGACTGTCTTTTTCTGAGCCTTCTTAGCTGGAGGTGACCCCATAGGTGTACCGTCTTCTGGATTCATCGAAGGTCATCTCCTGGAATTCAGGCTTTGTTCAGCTGCCCCCACTGTTTCTAAATCAAGTAACAAGCCTTGCACTTTGTGTGATAAATGCAACCATCCCTACTTAATGGACTACATTGTGGCTGAACCTGAAATATACAAAGAATTAGCACAGGGAAGACTGTAAAAAATAAGGGGGGGGGAGTCTGATCAACTAAGAGTCATACAAAATTCCAGTTATTTTAAAAGAAATAATGGGCTGCATGGATACTGTGCTGCTGCAAGGTTCTAGAATGTATAGCCCTCAGGATATTTCCGTTCTTCCTTGAAAATAAAATGACTAAAACTAGCTGGGCGCTGACAGAGTTCTGGAATGCCATGACATTTCCTCACAAAAAACACTGTGACAAAACAAGGGATGTGTACAACCTAATAATCAAATGCTGAGATAACATTATACTACTGATTATCCAAAATGCCATGCCTAAAACTTAATAAAGTTTGATACTAACCTTACAATGTTATTATAAATTCATTGCACCCAAAATACCTTCACTCAATGAATTATGTAGTATAGCAATAACTGACTATGTCAGTGTGGTATATTGAAGATTTACCCACTGTTGGTATGGTTTAATCATGAGGGCAAAGCCCAAATGATTAGATAAAGCCAGCCATGGGTAAATCTTCAATATACCATACAATGGAGTCAGTTATTGCTATTATACAATGACATTATTTAAGAAAAAAAATACTTACTTTTCTTAAATAATGTTGTTTTATTTGATATAATGTGCATACATACATGTGGGACTTGCAACTCCACACTTAGCCAGTACATCAGTGCTTTGTAAAGGAAGCAACGGAGAAAGGAAGGTCTCTGTTGTTACTTTTTTTTTTTTTTAAAGAACAGAAAAAAAGGTTTTGGATACTTTAGTGGTAGGCATACCTCTCAACTTCTTAGTGCAAAAAATCAGGACAAAGCCTGACAAAATGGGGGGACAAAGGCCCAAAAATAGGGGCATTTTTTAATATTGCTTTTATAAACTTAGAAAGTTGCTAGAGTAACAGGGTTTGTTTTAACATACATTTTCTGAAGGATTTGAAGTCAGAAACTCAAATGTATGTCATTATTTAGTGACTTTAGTCCTCAGATCATCTCAGTGATTTGTCAGAAAACTACAAATTTTATAAAAAACAGGCCAAAAATCTGGACATACTGCTAAAATCTGTAAAGTTGAGAGATATGGTGGTAGTAGAGAGACAGAATGGAGGAAATACAAGGAAAATCAGGTATGTTTTCTTTAGTTTTGAATAATGTACATGATTGTCCTAGTATTTTCTCTGTCCTGCCTCTCTCGTATGTCCGGACTGTATTGATTTCTAATTTTATTTATTTTTGTTTAAAAAAAATTAAAAAAATGACAGCATATACCAATGGAAGAAAGGGTGACTGACCTTTTTCCATTGGTATATGTTTGGATTTACAACAGGCATGCTGGTTGGGCTGAGCAGTCAGCATGCTACTTTTTGAATGCTAATGGCCAGTCATTGTATAATACCATTTAACCTATGCAGAACCCCTACTAGAAGATAAAACAAAATTGACTGAATTCCCTGTAGTCAGCCTATAAAATTTACCCCCATAATAAATCAACCTGCCATAAAATGAAATGCAGCTACTAACCTTAATAAGCACCCTTTACAACTGATAAATCAATCCAAAAGGCTAACATAAAACATGATAGGATATATGCCCCAACTACTCAGGCTGCTACCCAACTTGCCTTAATTAATTAAAGCATAATTCAAATGGCCCAAGTCAGTGCATTAAACAACTCTGCGGAAATAAAGAAGCCAACCATAAGCAACCCCATCATACTGATTCCAACAACCATAAACTATGCCCAAGAGCACACTGTACATTAGCCTCTTTCTCCCTCTGTTTCTTTTTATTATTAATATTTATTTCCTCTCACCATAACTCTCAACACAAAAATTCTGGACAAATAATGGAGGGAGGCAAAGCCTCAAAAATCGAGACAAATTTTAAATATTACTGCTATAACTTAGAAAGTTGCTAAAATAAGAGATCTTGGGTTACCAAGAATTTTCTGAAGTATATAAAGTCTGTAACTCAAATGACTATCATTATTTAGTGAATTCAGTCCACACTGATTTGCCACAAAAAATCCAGAAAATCAGAAATTCTATGGGGAATAGACCACAAATATGAGGCAAAAGACCAAACATTCTGCAAAAATCTGTACAGTTGAGAGGTAAGCCTCTCAATACAAAAACAACCCCCGCCACCTCCCCTGTGCAACCCACAGAACAACCCTGAAAGATTCTTTTATTATTTTATTTGGTTTTTGTTTTTTAAATAAATTTCATACAGCATTCCAGCCCTGTACTGATAACGAAAACAGTTGCAGTACATCAGGAAGGCCACTTACTGTAACCCTTGACCCGGTTGCTGCCAGCTGGCTCCAACCTCGTCCGAACGACGTGCCAGCTGATGAATTCTGCAAGCATGAACAGCAGCACTTCCCTTAAATAGGGAGTGCTCACCTGCACCCACCTCCAATGATGAGAAGATGACTTGCGCTTGTGGACAATGGAGCATTACTACGGTAAATCATCATTATATTCAAAATTTTAGTATGGTACAGAAAGACAAAAATCTGTGCTTTGAGAAGTAAGACCTTTTTACAGAGATTCATGCTTATGGTGCTATAATGGTCTAGATCTGTGTAAGAGATGAGCCAATATACTAAATGGCTGATTTAAATACTATCAGTAGGCAATTAGGTTGATAGAGATGGGTAGAGGAATACAGAAGCAACAGGAATATCATAACTTTAGCTTACACTTCTTTATATATATATATATATATATATATATATATATATATATATATATATATATGGTTCTACCTGAGTTCACCGACAGCTGAGAACACCGACAGAAAATTTTGAAGCCTCAGAAGCGCGAAATCTGAAAATGCCGACAGTAGTTAAAGTCGACGGCTCATAAGAACGTCAATGTGCAGGTAAGGCTGAATGAAATTGTGCGGTAGTGATTGTGTTTGGGTTAGGGGCGGGATAAGTGAGTTAGGGTTAGGGAGCGGGTCAGGTAAGTGTGCGGTAGTGATTGTGTTTGGGTTAGGGGCTGGATAAGTGAGTTAGGGTTAGGGAGCGGGTCAGGTAAGTGTGCGGTAGTGATTGTGTTTGGGTTAGGGGCGGGATAAGTGAGTTAGGGTTAGGGAGCGGGTCAGGTAAGTGTGCGGTAGTGATTGTGTTTGGGTTAGGGCGGGATAAGTGAGTTAGGGTTAGGGAGCGGGTCAGGTAAGTGTGCGGTAGTGACGGACCTTAGGGTTAGGGTTTGGGTTAGGGTTGTAGGTAGTTGTGTATGTGTGGGTTTGTAGGGATTTTGGTGTGCTTGTGTTGTGTATGTGGTTTTGTTTGTTGATTGTTGTGATTGTGGTGTGTGCAGTGTATGAGATTTCGTGTTTGTGTACCGTCGGTTATTTCGTTGTCGGGCATGTGGGGTTTCGTGTTTTTGTATTGTCGGTTATGTGGTGTCGGTGATTGCGTTGTCGGTGTTTTGGGGTTTCGTTTATGTCAGGTAGAACCATATATATATATATATATATATATATATATCTTTATATGTGTGTGTGTGTATGTGTAGATTTTATATATATATATATATATATATATATATATATATATATATATATATATATCTTTATATGTGTGTGTGTATGTGTAGATTTTCTATATATATATATATATATATATATATATATATATATATATATGTGGATCTACTATCACTCACTGAAAACACATTTCACTGAATTTCAATTCACCCACACCAAATTAGCTGAAAGCTTAAATCATGGAAAACTCATTTCACCAAATCACATTTCACTGAATGCAGAGTACTGTAAGGTAAGTAAAATGTATATGCCATTTTCCCCACCATAGTGTGATCCTGGAGTTAGTATATTTAGCTGTTGGGGGGTTTGGAGGCACAGCACCCCACATAGGGGGCTGTGGAGGGGCATAACCCCCCCACCTAGTTTGTTATTATATTTATGAATCTCATTTCACCGAAAGCTAACAAACTGTGGGGGGGGGGTCACCCCCACACCCCACAGTGTGTATATATTCTGGAGCATTTCTCCCCGGGCCTCCGCTGAAAACAGGATCTGTGGAACCTAGTCGGACATTCCCGGTCAACAAATGTTAAATAAAATAAAAAATATTATTTATGTATACTCGCCCTTTCTCCACTGTAGTGCAATCTCAGAGTTGGTATATTTAGTTGGGGTGGTGCGGGTGGTGAAGCCCCCCACTTGGAAGGTTTTCTTGTTTTGCTGTTTGCTGTTTTGTCCTGGTGGTCGAGTGGTTCTTTTTCCGGAGTTAATTTTCGTTGTTCTGTCAGTTCGATATAGTGAAGATTTGGTGAAGTCTTCTTGATCAATTTGGATTTAATATTGTGGAAATTCGATGTTTTGAAGGGGCTCCCATATATATATATGTACACACACATACATATATACACATACACATATGAAGAGCAATAAAAGGTGTTTGGTTCATCAAAAAGATGGCATACCAAATAACTAGAATGTGACAAATACATAGCACAAATTGGAAGGTAATCATTAGCAGCTCACGCAGTGTATAAATTATAGAAGTGAAGTATATGGAAAGCCATTACATAGAAGTTAACATCAGGACATGCAACATATAAGATTAACAGAGAGGATTAAAAATGTTGAGGAATGTAGTTCTATATATAAAAAAATGACACCAAACAGTAAATAAAATGTATAAAAAAGAAGAAAGGCAAGCACTGTGGGTCACCATAGCAACACACAGTTTGTATACAGAATTCCCTCCTCATATTCAGGCACAATATAAAAAAAAAATAGTAGGACATTAGAGGTGTTATTAACAGGAGGCTTTAATATGGCAGATGTGAATTGCAGCAGCCTGACTATGGACCATGAATAACACTGATATCCTACAAGGGTGCAGGTTTCAGCTATTGACTACTATAGAATTCTCAGCCAAAAATGGTTGAAACTTATGTCATATGTAACTAGAGAGAGAGATATGAGAGAAAGATCACATCTGAATGAAGAAAATCACCTGGAATAAGAAATTACCAAACAGTGTAACTTATAAACAGTTTAAGTAAGGAGTCATGCGATGAAAGTGTAAGGATTCTAGATTTTAGGATAGCTGACTTTGGCAAAAATTGTCCTAGGAAAGCTCCAACAAGCATAAATGAAGGTACTGTGAATGAAGACTTGTAATACATAGTAAGTGCCATTACAGAAACAAAAATCCTTTATGTGAAATTATACAAATTCAAAGCAAAGAAAAAAGTTGCATTAGTTTAAAATGAATTAGCATCAGTGGTCATGAATTTCTATGGCTTTTAAGAAATGTAAGACAACATCAAAAGAAGAAGACAGTGAATAGAATTGATTATGGAGCAAAGAAAGGTGCATGTGAAGAAAGGAATAGTACCAATTAATGTTTGTTTACTACTGGTGACGTCATCTGAGCCCTTCAGCTATGCACTTAATATAGTTATGGCTTCGATATTTACTATGGCTATATAGTCCTCAGGTATGCACTTAATATAGTTATGGTTTCAGTATTTACTATGGCTATATAGTCCTCAGGTATGCACTTAATATAGTTATGGTTTCGATATTTACTATGGCTATATAGTCCTCAGGTATGCACTTAATATAGTTATGGTTTCGATATTTACTATGGCTATATAGTCCTCAGGTATGCACTTAATATAGTTATGGTTTCGGTATTTACTATGGCTATATAGTCCTCAGGTATGCACTTAATATAGTTATGGTTTCGGTATTTACTATGGCTATATAGTCCTCAGGTATGCACTTAATATAGTTATGGTTTCGATATTTACTATGGCTATATAGTCCTCAGGTATGCACTTAATATAGTTATGGTTTCGGTATTTACTATGGCTATATAGTCCTCAGGTATGCACTTAATATAGTTATGGTTTCGGTATTTACTATGGCTATATAGTCCTCAGGTATGCACTTAATATAGTTATGGTTTCGGTATTTACTATGGCTATATAGTCCTCAGGTATGCACTTCTAATATAGTTATGGTTTCGATATTTACTATGGCTATATAGTCCTCAGGTATGCACTTAATATAGTTATGGTTTCTATATTTACTATGGCTATATAGTCCTCAGGTATGCACTTTTTGTACATTTAGTGTTGCTATTTGCTACCAGCTGGAAAATGACAGTTAACAAAATAGGGATACCAGGTTACCTTACGTGACTCCAAAGGAATCTTTATTCAGAACACGAAGCAATAGTTAGAATAAAATGCATAGAATAAAATATGGGGTTACTGATTAGATCAAAACTGAGAAAATGTATGACAAAGCTTTGACACCGTACTTATTTAATTTATATGCAGTATATATCTTGCAAAAATCTGTTCGATGAATTAGATGCTGGAATCAAAATTTGCTGGGAGAAATATTAAATTCATATATAAAGACAATCTCACTCTGATGGCTGAAAGCAAGGAGGAATTTAAAAGCCTTTTGACAAAGGTGAGAACTGAAAGTGTAAAGGTATTATTAGCAGAAAAAAAGAAGATTATAACACCTAGCTCTATATTTGCAAATAGATGGTGGGAGAAATGAAGGTAGTTGTAAGGCAGTGGCTAAGAGATTTGTTTCCCTGGTCTAAAAGATCCATGCAGATGATGATTTCAGTCATAAAATTAAAAGATACTTACTCCTTCAGAAGAAAACAAGGGTACACTTGTGCAAGTTATTGAAAAGTAAATACATCACGTTATCAACAAAGACCCAATAATAATAATGTATGCCAGTTGAGAACTGGACAATATGTAAGGGTATGCATTAGAAAATTTATGATTCTGAACTATGATGTTGAAGAAAAACTGAAAATTCTGTGGACTACAAGAAGGTGAAGTCGGTCATTTACTTAAGGAAATAAACATACTTCTTACGGGAAGATCTGATGGTAAAAACTAATGCTCAAAAACTTTGGTCACGTAATATGAAGACAGCAATCCTCGTAGAAGCCTCTGGTGCTGGGAGAGATGAAAAGCAAAACAAAAATAGTGTGGCAGAGGTTAAGATGGATAAACAATATTACTGAATTAATAAACATGAATTCACAGGAACTTAAAGAAGCAGTGGTGGATAAACAAATCCAGCACTAAAAACAACAATAACAACAACACATTTACTACCAGTTCTCAAGCTGTGCAATTCTGTAGCAGTGTTTAGACACTGATGATAACTGCTGTGGACCTTAGAGATGTACTGTTGTGTTGTTTGTCCTGCAGACACACTGCTTTAGCAGGCTACTGAAAATTCTCCCAGTCAACCAGTTTTGCTACAATTTATTTTGTATGTTTGCTGTAAGTAAACTGCAGACAGTTGTCTGTCTTTGCAGATTCTGCTGCTGATATGATTTTGTTTTTGATGCAGGTGCTTTACTGTGGTGCTTGCTGTTTTAATCCACTTTTTCTTGATGCTAAATTTCTAGACTTGGCAGACATTGTGTAGGTTGTATCTCACACTTTTACTTTTTGACAGAAGTGCGTCTGTGTGCCTTGGAAATACTTTTTCTTCTTCGTTTGATAAATAGGCAAAGGCATTTCAGTGCCTTGGGGAAAGAAGAAATTTGTTTCAGTCTTTTGGTGTTAAATTTTATGATGTTCATTTGCCGTTTTTATTTTTGTCTTAGTTATTTTTACTGGGCAAGTGATTGAAATTATCAAGTTTTAAAGACACTACCAACAAGAAATTGTCCCATACTAATTAGAATGGCACGGCACATGGAAAAGACTAACGTAGGCAAGGAGTTTTCTTGGATCAGAACTTTCACACTCTTTGCTGTAACATTGTTTGGGGAGACTGCGTAGTCTCTCATTCTGGACCTACAGATTATTGATAAGGAGACTTTATATAGACTTCTGCATGCTGGGGAGTGATACAGACAACAGTGGGAATTTTCTGTTAAGCAATTTATCGTGGGGAATTATCTTAGGAGGTATATTACATAATGGGGTTAGTGATACAAGAAAAGGGCTTACACCATACCAGATTATGATATGTCTGTTGCTAGTTTAAGAATTTTGCTATCCTGTTCACTTCTTTTTTTTTAACACAAGGTAATAATATCACTTAATATTTGCATGTTATTTTATATTATTTGTTGAAGAGGCTCAGGCTATTATGGCTTTTTAATGTAATTTATTCATCAATTTTCTTAATTTAACTGTAAACAAAGACATAGTAATATTTAATCCCAAAGCCATATTAAAGTATTTCTATTTCCTAAGGAATAGCACTATGGAAAATATCATGAAAGTCTCCATTCTGGCTTTCACCACTTTAGTCCTTTTGCAGTAAGCTGCCAATACTTAATAACTTATGTAAGCTTTTTTAGGGTAAATTAACCCTTAATGTTATAAATTAATGGTCTCTGGACCTTTCAAATAGACCTTTGACAGGAAGGAAATTTTGTCTCTGGTATGCTGTGTGCTCTATTTGGTGTGTTCAGTATTTAAGTCACATTATCTTCTTGAATTATGGTTAATGCCAGTTTATTTGGAAGTTATTGAGTTTTTGTTTGACATATTTAAATCCCCTGTAAGTAATGAATTGTTAGCAGCTAGAAAGTCACTTATACCCTAATAGAAAGTTTTGTGAATTTCAATAGCAAATGCATAATCTGGTATTCTATAAATTAACACCGCTGAAAACTTGTTTGGGTTTATATTCTTTGTAATTATCTTGCATATTCCACTTACTCTTTCTGATTCTTAGATTCTATTGCACTTATAACTATTATATTAACTTGAATCTGTACTTTCCTTTACTAGTGATTAGAACCTTTTTCTCTCCTGTCAGGTGAAGATTAGGGTCTGCTTATTTTTGTCATAATTCTGTATTAGTACATAGGGCTTTCCATTTATAGCTCAAATGTCTAGTATTTGCATTGAAGATTGTTAACATATTTTCTTTTGTGTGTGTAACTAGCATTTATATTCTCCATGTTACTAGCATTGATAAAAGCTGCAGGCATACAGGCTGTACAATACTAGACTTGTGTCCAGTTACTTGCATACATTTTCTCTTCTGAGTCAAATGAATCCAGTCCTGGTAACTAATTGTTTCTGATTTAAAAATAAAAAAATAAAACAGCTGTCAGTGGTTGAAATTCTTAAATCGTGGTAGTACCGATTGAAAATGATCTAATTTCTTTTACTGATGCAGTATTATATTTTAGGCTTACCTAAGAGAATATTTAATACAAACATCCAATGTTCCTTACTTGCTGTCATAAATAAATAAGTGAATAAATGATTATCTCTGTAACTTACACACTGAGTCCAACATAATTATATCTTCTGATTTAAATGGTAGTTTGTTTCATAATAAGATCCAAGTTATTTCCTAGGTGGTCTCACCCAAAATATGATAAGCATGAGACTATAGCTGTTGTGAGTCTGACTTCATAAATATGGACTGGTCTTAAGAATAATGTTTCAGTCCCACTTGTTGCTCTTTTTAGCATCCTCCAAGGTTCACCCACTCACATTTTGCCTTTTTCTTTGCAACCCTGCACGTCAGGGGTTGGAGAATAGTTTATGAGCATTTTTGATTAGTTCTGGTACTTTGCAAGAATAGAACTCGGTGTGTTTACTGGGAGGAATTATTAAAAGTTGTCACTCTGAGGATAAGAATATAACTTCTGTCTGTTACTGTGACTCATTAGATCTTACCCATTTCTTCTGTTTTATATTTTCATTCTCCTGAGTTTGTTTAGTCACTTATATGCAGTTCTTACACACTGTGCTTATTGTGCTTGGCAGGTTTAATGATATATTTCCTTAAATCTGACATTCTGCTTAAATCTGACATTCTGCTAACATTTAAATTACAAAACTGAGGTTCATGACATTACTGTCAGTCTTTGGCTTATGATATTATTCACTGAAGGAATTAGATTCATTGGATTATATTTACTGCATGCAAATTCTACCTCCTAGAAATATTACATATCCTTACAGAACATTATTTGTCAGATTTTAAAAAGGTGGATTGGTGTAGATAGACTATTATTTCTAGAACTGTATGATGCCATGTTAAGAGAGAAATGTACACATTTAAATATATATAAACTTAATATATATATATATATATATATATATATATATATATATATATATATATATATATATATACTCCCCCCATGGCAGGTCCATTATTTATCTGTACTATCCACCATGGATTGCATTATTATATTTACAGGATGGTAACAGCAATGCTTTAATAGTTATAAAAGTGACCTCATGTTGAAACACCAAAGGTAATTTCAGTGAGTCCAAAACAATCAAAACAGTTTTGCTGAAAACAACATACACTGAACCTACAATAAAGTTCTACATGGGAGCAACCCCCCATGCCCTCACCCCTAACATATCCATGGTTATATAACACTGGGGAAAGCTCAAACTCATTTTTGCTAAATGTAGATGTTTCGCAAAATCATTTCTGAGGTTCATGACTCAGAAATTATGTTTGTAATTTTGTCACATTCCGAAGTGTTTTCATTATAATAAAAAGGATTTGTTTTTATTATCATTTTTTATATTCTGAAGAAAAGGTAAACCCTAATAAATATATTAATTGGGAAAGAAGTAGTACAAGTTTTCTCTTCCAGTACTTTTATCTACACATCATTCTACTACTGTTACCTAGTATGTGCAAAAAAGACACCCCACCATCCATGCATCTTTCCATCCATTCATCCCTGCACCCACCAACAACCCTTTTTCCACATGGGGTCAGGGTGTCACCTCAACATTGACAGTCATCTAGAGTCAAAGCTCACAATGTTGG
Source organism: Protopterus annectens (assembly GCF_019279795.1). Classification (NCBI taxonomy): domain Eukaryota; kingdom Metazoa; phylum Chordata; order Ceratodontiformes; family Protopteridae; genus Protopterus; species Protopterus annectens. The sequence goes on along the minus strand of NC_056751.1, from coordinate 256,592,831 downwards.
GTGGCTAGCCCTGCCATGGTTATTCTTTCATACCACTTACTGACATGCACACTCACACCTATGGCCAGTTTAGATCATCCAATCCGCCTGCTGCATAATCCCACAAATATATACATACAGTAACCTCCAGGGCTTGCAGGAGACATTATCAAAACATACTCTGTTGAACAAATTAGTTATGTTTTCAGTCCGATTCCTTCTTTTGAAACTGTCTTTTTCTAAAAAAAAAAAAAAAAAAAAAAAAAAAAAAAAAATCAGGCACAAACTGTCATGCTCAACTTGGTGATGATTTACTGACTTTTGCTTAATGCTTCTGCTGGTAATAAAATGGCCAGATTTGCACAAAGCCAGTCAAATGTTAAATGGGGCAGCCCATAAGTTGCAGGACAAAATAAATATGTTTAGAACAATGAGCAGGGGGCATTAGAATAATGATAGTTTTCGATGTATCTGTCAATTGGCAAAAAAAAATTGACAAAATGACAATTTTATGAAGGGAAGCTCAGTGTAATTAAATTATTGAAAGCTTATTTTGTTGAATGATGGTTTGATTGATAGCCCATCTCACTGAATATGGCATAACTACATCTGGTTTTGTAAAACAGAAGTAGAATATATAGAAATGTCTGAAGAAGCATTATCTGCTGACTGGCGTAACCTGCACATAAATGCTACTAGTGTTGTTTCTATTTGAGCATTGACAGCGATTTCCAGAGTTGGGTACTTTCTACTTTTCTTCACAGTTGTTCAGCTGTGGGGTTAGCATATTTAGGTAAGGGAGTTTAGTTGTGTGATTTTCACTTTATGAAGTATCTATTATTTGGAATTAAAATACAAAGTCTTTCAACCTTTGAATTCAGTCATTTGGGATTTAACAAAATTGTCATTTAACCAAGTGTCATATAATAATTTTTGCGTTGTATAAACTGACAGCCATTCCAATTGCAAGCAATTTGTATAGATTTGTGTTCATATAAACAAACTGTTTTTCAGTCTAATTATCTTGTTTAATCACCATTTCCTCCCACCCCTTAAGTGCTTTTGACACAGAAGTGCAAGATGTTTACTCAAGATCATGAGGGGGTGGCATAGCTATCTTTAGAAGGTCCTTCTTTCAGAAAAGTTCTTATTTCAGCCCTTAAGATTGCCCTGAAATTAAACAAATGAGGAAGTAGCTCTACTACAAATTATGTTCTTCCTGCATTCATTGAACATGCAACAAAAACAGAAAAAAAAAATTGAACTGATGCAACTCCTGCTATGCACAGCAGATGGTATTAGTTCTGCCTTCCTAGATATTCCCCCACTGAAAATGTTTATTATTGAACTGCTAAAATATCTTTCCTGGAAAATTTACATTTGTCCCATCATTTGTTAGCAGGGTAGGAGATCTGGACCAAAGACCTTTTTAAGGCATGATTAAGACTAATGCCAAACAACAAAATAATTAAACTTTAAACAAAATTAAAATGATAATGTTGCAATTCAAGGAATAATAAACAGAAAACTTTAAACAAGTCATAATATGGAGCATTATTGTACATATTATACACCTGGATTTCTATGTCATGTACATTTAGATATCTGTGCAACAGGATATACAAGATATGCAAGCACTGTCCAGTACATATAGATAGATTATAAGTTCTCATGCGCAATATACATTTACAGTCCTATATTCAGCACTTACAAGGTGTATGCAATTATAAGAGAATAAGTGGTGAGTTTGAATAACATCAGAAACAATGCAATATTAAAAGCAAAACAAGTCTTAAAATGGCTGTTAAACAAAAGAAGGGCAGCAAGGTGAGATACAGGGAGATCAAAGTGAGGACTATGCTAACCTAATTTGCATTATTTAGTACTGCCTTGCTATTCCTTATTCAGCATTTTCTCGGTGATACAGCTGACATATCAGATGCCACAGGGAATTTTTTCAATATATTCATCCCCTTTGGAAAAAAACATGTACCCGTGAATTACCACATAGGTAGCAGTACACTAAACACCGAAAGTGTGATAAGAGACTTAGGGACACAGGTGGACAGTGGTCTCACCTTCGATAACCACATTGCCACAACAGTCAGGAAATCCTTCTATGTGGTACACCTCAACACTAAGAGCTTTTCATCCAGAAAAAAGGAGGTCATTGTCCCACTGTACTCATCGCTCATTAGACCCACTATAGAATACAACACCCCATTTGGTATGTACCTTTCAAGACATCTGCAACAACTGGAAAGGCCACAGAAATACCTCACTAAAAGAATTACAGGCCTAAAGCAGATGCCCTATGCTGATTGCCTTAAAAATCTTCAGCTATACTCTGTCACATATCTTCTACTCAGAGGCAGTTTCTGCTTAACATACAAGGCCATGTCAAACCCAGAACTGTTGGACATGCTACACTTAAAGAAATCCTAATCCCTCAGAGCCACACGCTCCAGGGATCTAAACCTTGTCATCACAATAAACAAAACATGCTGAAGGGATAGGTTCCTGAGCCAGAGTCTCCCCAGACTCTGGAATAGACTTCTCATACATGTCAAGCAGAGTGCCTCTTTGGCCCTCTTCAAAACGACCCTTGATGATTGGATGGGAGAAAGGAAATTCACCCTGGGGATCACGTCAGTCACCCTGCTAGACAGGGGTCCAGGGAAGTAAATAGTGTTGGAAGAAAGAAGAAATAACCAGAGAATTGTTATGGCTAGGCTTCTATAGGCCCTAGGGCCGATAGCCTAGTACCAACCTATGAACCTATAATATTAATTACATAAAAACATTTTCAGTGCTAAAGGAAGCCCAATGCAGACTTCTCCTTTCCATTGATATGCAGTTAATGAATTGGCAATCCTCTCAGTTGCCCATGTGTAATCATGCAGTCTGTGAGTGTGTTTATGCTTTTTCTATGCAGTGGTCCAATATGTCAACTCTACCAGAGCTCTAAACTATGCAGTAAATAAGAGAAGGCACAAACACACCTGCAGTCAGGAAGTCTATTAAACACAAGCAACAAGTAAGCGCTTTCATGTTCTGAATAAGATGCTTCTTCAGACTTCAGTAACACCATCAAACTACCAAAGTTGTCTTTTATTCAAATTAATTTTATAACTGAAATTTCAGTCATCTCCAACAAGTTATTGGAAACATTTTCTTACAGAGATTTTAGTTGTCTACAATAAGTAAATAGAAATACCAACAACAGAATATTGTTTTCTGCATTTAATCTATCCATATGAATCATTTTCTTTTCACTGTGCTGCTGCAATACTTTTGTGCATAATTATTTAGTTTGTTTTAAAAGTTAAGAGTTTTCGTTTGTGAATTTTCAAACGCTTGCAGTGGTTACTTTGTTTTATTATTGAAGAGTATCCTCACAGCATTAATGTGACTGTTGTTAACAGCCCTTAAGGTGAGAGATTGATTGGCTGTCAGCTGCTATAATTAAATATTGGTTGGCTCTATGGAAGAATGCCCAGTAAATGAGATCTTGGTATAAAAATTACAAATATGATTGTTGGGCATGGACTGTGAACACAGGAAAGGGTACTGTTGCTGTAGAGATATATGTAGACCCTTCTGGAAAAAATTATTAGAATGTGTTTGAGAGAAAATAGCTTGGTTAGTTCTCTGTTACTGTTGGTAAATTTTCAGTAGAAGGCACTGGTGCCAGACTTAAGTATGTGTGGAGTCCTGTGGAGTCAGTGATTATAACTCTGTTCTTAACTGGCAGAGTAGAGCTTATTTAGGTGTGACAGTTGTCAGTCATAACTCATGTTAGCAGCGTACATTTGTCATAAGCTCTTAAGTTCAGTCATCTCTTGCATACATAGTAGTCTCAGTGGCACAGATTTAGACCCCATAATCCTGACACCTGACGTTGTTTTGTGGTAGTGGTATGAGTTAAACTCCCTCCATCCATTGCATTATTTGGCAACAGTGAGGTGGGTTTTAAGGCCCATACCCATTTCCAGTGACAGTGTTGTCAGATAAGGTGAGAGATGTAAGTGCTACCAATATTGCTCTTCCTACAAAGACAACTTGTATAACTAGCAATGTAGTCTTTTCTTCATTCAAAATTGTAATACATAAAAGGAAAGTGAACTTTAAACAGCTTCTAGCAAGGAGAGCAGTACCTCCCCCAAGTCTGGGCTAAGGTCTGTCATTTCTGAAGATGGTATACATTCCAGAAAAAAAGTCTAAAAGTGAAAGAGAGGAACAGAGCTGTGTGTCTTAAAGCCAAGAGTCAGAAACAGCTAAGAAGATGATGATAAGTAACTTGGGAGTCTAGATGATTTATTTAAGCCCCAATAATGAATAATGGAAAAGTGAAAGTAACTGGAAGGAAAATTAGTAGAAAGGATGAAGTCATTGATTATTTTATACTGAATTAACACCAATCACTCAGGAGTTGTCTTGTTATAGTCAGAAAACTGCACCATAAGAGGTAAGTAGAAACAGAAAGTATTCTGCTTTTAACTGCATATTAAAACTTGAAAAGAGACCACAGCTCTGTGTCTTGTGAGTTAGGCAGAAATTAGTACAGATCAATAGAACAGGTCAGTTAAGGTTAATCATCTGTGAACTGAAGGGGTGGAGCTAGGAACTAAACCTTCTATTTAATGGGTAAAATAAAACATTTCGGAGCTTTACTAGAAAGGCTCACCCAGACTCTGCTACACTTTGCTGTAAGGGAAAGGTTAGTTTGCTTTTTATTTGTTGTATTACTTTATTGCATTTTTCTATTTTGAATACTGTGATTTGTTTTATTTACCTTGTGTTTTACTTGTATTCTGCTTTTAACTGCATATTAAAACTTGAAAAGAGACCACAGCTCTGTCTCTTGTGAGTCAGGCAGAAATTAGTACAGGTCAATAGAACATGTCAATTAAGGTTAATCATCTGTGAACTGAGACTGAGGGGGTGGGGCTAGGAACTAAACCTTCTATTTTTGGGGAAAAATAAAACATTTCAGAGCCTTACTAGAAAGGCTCACCCAGTATCTGCTACACTTTGCTGTGAGGGAAAAGTTAGTTTGCATTTTATTTGTTGTATTACTTTATTGCCTTTTTCTATTTTGAATACTGTGATTTGTTTTATTTACCTTGTGTTTTACTTGTATTCTGCTTTTAACTGCATATTAAAACTTGAAAAGAGACCACAGCTTTGTCTCTTGTGAGTCAGGCAGAAATCTTTTCCCCACCCTCCCACCAGGTTACTGTAGTGTTCTTAAACACCACTTTCTTTCTAGTTGCCTTCCCCTTATGTTAATTTGACCATATATCTCAATTCCTCTCTGTTTTTACTGGCTTGTGTGAGTAAGCACAAAATTATCATTTTGTGAAATCACTTCCCTTCAACTATATAAATTTATTGGCCATCCTACTGTATTCCATAGTACCAGAATACAAATGTGACCACCCCCTTTCAATCTGTCTTGCTGTTTTAAAAATAGTGACTCTCCACCAAAACTTAACTTTTTAGACAGTTAAAACCTACTTTCACATCTAACTCCTCTAGTGCACACAGCAGTGTTTAGGATAAACCATTTTTTTCATCTTACCTTTAAGCATCCCTGTGACTAGCACTTGCTTTAAAACCTGCTGGAAAGCACTAGGAAGTCTTAAACTGATACAAGCACTCAACTCTCCTTGTTAATAAGGAGAAATTAATCGTAGGCACTAAAAAGTCTATAATTGCAAAGTACCTTGCTAAGGTAAGGGAAAACAGCCCTTGTACTTTACAAAAAAAAGCACCAAACCAGGCATGTCCAAGGGTCAGCTTCCGGTGATTTCTCCTGTCCACCTCTTGAATCTGGGCATACTGGGGCAATGCTGCAATTGCCTCATGTACACAGACAACCCTCTCCTCCTGCCACCCAACACTACAACCTGCGAGAGATGCACTTACATAGCCAAACTGGAAGCAAAGCTCTCTCCACCCAAGATTGTGCTAGACTGTCCAGAGGAGAAGGTTAACACCCGCACTACACCTCAAGCAACACATAGCCCTTCTAAACCCACACCACCAACACCCACACATAGCAACACTAAACCCACATATGTGGGGGCCCTTAACAGTAGCCTGCCCAAGCAACAAGGACCTCTGAAGCTGAAATGCAAAAAAACACCAGTCGCAACCAAAGTGTCACATAGCTCACTACACCAGTGTGCCACCCAACAACAGCCCCTAAGGCAAGACAACATACCCAACACTTTAGTCACAGGTGACTCTAAAGTCAAGCACACTGATGCCCCACTCATCAGGCTGAACAAGGAGAAAATTACAGTCAGCTGCCTGTCAGGTGCTGGGATCCGCCACATAATGCATGCACTCAAGTCACTCCACAACATGTACAGATATGACTCTGTCATTGTCCATGTTGGAGTGAATGACTTGAGATGTACCTCCCTGGACTGCATGAAAAGAGACATAGAAGAGCTCTTGGATGATGTGGCCCAGGCAGGTATGACCCTAGCCCTGAGTAGCATCCTGCATTCACCCAGAATGATACCACAGTATAAAGACAAAATGATTGACTTCAACAATTGGTTAAGCTTCTGGTGTCATTCAAAGGGGATCCAGTATCTGTCTGCCTGGGACGACATGATTGACAGGCCATGATGCTTTTCCAGAGATGGTCTGCACCTGTCGGCCCTGGGATTCAGGTTACTGGCTAAGACTCTTGCCACCCCTATAGTGCTTTTTTAGGCAAAATTCAAAGGACAAAACCACCACCATAACAGGTACAAGCATACAAAATCTGAAGGTAATGCTACTCAATGCTAGAAGTCTAAACCTCAAAATGCACTCTCTCGAGGCACTCCTAAAAATGGAGAACATCGATATCTGTGCAGTAACTGAGACCTGGTTCAAGGCTCTAGAGAGCACCCCTGCAATACCAGGCTACAACACTTACCACACATTTTGGCCACCAAACCAGGACCGAAACACTAAAGGTGGAGGAGTGTCCATATTCACCAAGGATATTCACAACACCAGGCTAGTTGCCCAACACAATGCGTTTGAAATTCTCCAGATGCAACTAACACTAGGCAAGACTACAATCCAAGTTGTAGCTTGCTATAGATCCCCCACCATGCCCCAAGATTCTCACTACACCTTTCTAAACATACTGGAAAATGGGTCTATATTACGAATGTGAAAAACGTTATGAGTGAATACGAAGACGTCGACCAGTATTGTGCAAAGTATGGAAATCCCAAATGTACTAAACCACGAATTCCGAAATGTCGATTTGTTTTTGTTGGCCCATCTGCGGTATAGCTCTGTAAGGTAAGTGTCCGATAGATAGAACTTTAGTGTTAGGATTTGGGTTAAGGTAAGTGTATAGCTAGGTAATGTATGTAGTGTTAATAGTAGGGTTATTTTAAGTGCATTTATGTGTATAGTTTATTTTTTTTGGGTGTATGTCTGTAGGGGAAGTGTGCGGTAGTTACTGACCTTAGGGTTAGTGAGGGGTTAAGGATAGTGCATAAATAGTTGTGTATGTGGGGTTTAGTGTAGTGTTGGAGGTAGGGTTTTGTTAAATGTATGCATGTGGATTATTTATTTTGTTTGGGTGTATATGTGTAGGGGACGTGTGGGGTTAGGGAGTGCATAGTTAGTTGTGTATGTGGGGTTTAGTGTAGGGGTAGAGGTAGGGTTTTGGTGCTTTACCTTAGGTTAGAAGTAGAGTTTGGTTAGTGTATGTGTGTGTTTTATTTATTTTCTTTGGGTAGGTAGTATGTAGTGGGTGGTGGGGTTGGTCGACTATGACAGTTCGATATTTTTTTTTCATGGTTTAGTGTGCTCGGGATTTTTGTGGTTCGTGGTATAGGTGTGGATGTTTAGGTATTCAGGAATAGGGTTTTTCGCTTTGGTAATATAGACCCCTCGAAAATATTAAGATACAACCAAACACCCTAATACTGGGTGATTTCAACTACCCTGCCATTAAAATGGGAAAACTACTCATGTACCAAGATCTTTGGCCAACGGTTCATGGAATTCATCAATTCCAGTGCCCTGGATCAACTAATCCTTAGTCCCACTGGGGATTCCAGTATCCTAGACCTGGTCATTACCAACATGGGAAATTGATGTTCCACACCTATGGTCACCTCCTCGTTGGTCAGGTCTGACCATAAGCTAATCACCCTTCACATCCACATCCCACCCCCCCACCCCCCCACCCCCCCACCCCCCAGTAAGGAAACCTCTGTAAAACACTTCTCCAAAACCAACTTCATGCTACTCAAGTCAGAAGTGACAAACTTCATGACACCCATGCACACTGCTGAATCCTACACTAAGGCACTGTACGAGCACATCCACTCGTGGATGAATTGTGCCATCTCCAATAGAATCAAGAAGCTCTCCTCCAAAAAAAGGAAGCCAATCTGGTGATCTCTTGCCATAAACAATCTTTACAACAAAAGGAAGAAACTGTTGCAGAAAAGAGGAAAATCCCAGGATAAAAAGAACTCCCTTACCAGCCTTCGTAAGAAGCTGAGCTCCCTCATAAAATCCTCATAAGCTAGTTACGAAAATAAAATTGCCAAAGATTCCAAAGACAACACAAGACATTCTATAGCTATGTCAAAAATCTAAATGGCAATGCTCAGATCTGCTCTGAGCTACAACAGAATGGCATTAAATATAATGATCCCAAGGATATTGCCTATATCCTGGCACATCAATTCATTGAAAACTTCACCCCCCCTCTCACCCCTTAAAGGGCCCATCTCAATACCAAACGATTGCCAAATTCTGGTAATAATGGCCACACAGGTAAAAAACACATTATCCTAGCTAAGAATACAACATCCATGGGACCAGACGACATCCCAGGCTGTGTACTACATGAACTACAAAATGAACTGGCACCTCACCTAAGTGTCATGTTTAATCATAGCCTCACCTCAGGCTTCGTGCCCACTGAGTGGTGCACAGCTACAGTTATCCCACTCCACAAGGAGGGATCCACCTTGGATCCTGGGAACTACCACCCCATCAGTCTGATGAGCCTGATCTGCAAGTCCATGGAATGTATTATCATGAAATTTATAAACAAAGACATTGGCAACCTTCAAACACTGGACCCCATGCAGTTTGGGTTCATGAAGGGCCGATCTTGTCTCCTGAACCTGATTGACCTCGAATCAGTCTCCAGAACCGTGGACAAGGGTAAGGTGGTCCACACAGCCTATCTGGACCTCGCCAAGGCCTTTGACACCATCCCCCACTCTGGAATCATAGAAAACTTACTAAGCTTGGCATTAATCCCTATGTCACTCGATGGGTTGCCAACTGGCTTACTGACAGAACCCACACTGTAAAAGTAGCCGACTCCAAATCCAGCTCCAGAAAAGTGACATGTGGAGTACCTCAGGGTTCAGTCCTGGGACCTCTCTTGTTTGGCATCTACTTCTCTGAAGTACAGGCCAACACTAAGGGACTCTGGCTAACAAAGTTCACAGATGACTGCAAACTGTGAGCCATTACTGAATCCCCAAATGATGTGGATATTCTACAAAAGGGCCTTACAGAAACAGATGCTTGGTGCCAGAGCCATGGGCTCAAGCTCAATGCCAAGAAATGTATAGTTATCCACTTTGGGGAAAAAACACACCCCTGAATTACCACATAGGTGGCAGTACACTAAACACCAAAAGTGCGATAAGAGACCTAGGGACACAGGTGGACAGTGGTCTCACCTTTGATAACCACATCGCCACAACAGTCAGGAAATCCTTCTATGTGGCACACCGCATCACTAAGGGCTTTTCATCCAGAAAAAAAGGAGGTCACTGCCCCACTGTACTCATCCCTCATTAGACTCATTATAGAATACAATGCCCATTTGGTATGTACCTTTCAAGACATTTGCAACAACTGGAAAGGCTGCAGAAATACCTCACTAAAAGAATCACAGGCCTAAAGCAGATGCCCTATGCTGACCATATAAAAAAACTCCACCTTTACTCTGTCACATATCAACTACTCAGAGGTGATCTCTGCTTAAAATACAAGGTCATGTCAAACCTAGAGCTGTTGGACATGCTACACTTAAAGAAATCCCAATCCCGCAGAGACACACGCTCCAGGGATCTTAACCTTGTTATCACAATGAACAAAACATGCTGGAGGGATAGGTTCCTGACCTGGAGACTCCCCAGACTCTGGAATAGACTGCCCATACATATCAAGCACTGCGTCTCTTTGTCCCTCTTCAAAAGGAACCTTGATGATTGGATGAGAGATAGGAAATTCACCCTGGGGATCACGTCAGTCGCCCTACTAGACAGGGGTCTAGGGATGTAAATACTGTGGGAAGAAAAAGCCAGGGAATTGTTATGGCTGGGCTTGTATAGGCCCTAGGCTCGATAGCCTAGTACCAGCCTATGAACCTATAAGGATAAAAGCACTTTACTTACTTATTGGTTAACTAGGTAATGAACAGGTGCTTCTGATCAAGGTTAAATGCAGCCTCTATGGGCAATGTGGTTTAACCAGAGAATGGATGATGGACTTCAGTGTAACAGTATCAGCATCTTTTTGAAACACAACAGAGGAAGTCAGATGACAAGAAAACGTTGAACTTACTATGCAAAAATCAGGATCATCATTAACCATCATCTTATTAGAAACAAATACACTGCTGCATTATGCTTGGAATTCTGATGTAAACTGAGAAAACTGTTTCTTCAGATATTAAATGCCTCTAAATTAATGCTACACAATTTTTTTTGCAAAAGTAGCCTACTGACTTTGGCAGTCCTTGATGTCTAATAATTATGCTGACAGAAACTTTTAATAATAATATTGCCAGTCTGTTTTATTTTTTTGCTTTTCTTTTTTTTCTTTTTGTAAACACTAGTTATGTTAGATACAGCCTGCCATGCTTGGGAAGATTACCATGTGTATGAAAACTGGTTTTCCCAAATCTTAATCACAACTCCTTTTCCAAGGTGATGATCACTCCAAATGGATGGATTTCCTTTCCTTCAATTTATAATAACCTCAGAGGTGGTTAAAATAAGTGTGGGTACAAGAGCTCAGCAGCAGAACCCTCTGAAGAGAACATTTGGCAGGCTTTGTGTCTTACTATATATATATATATATATATATATATATATATATATATATATATATATCTACTTTTAAAGCTCAGAGTCTCAAAACTTCAAATTTCTTATGGTCAAGAGTAACTTTGAAACTTTGTAAAAAAACTAAAACCAATTTTCCTTTTTACATTCTTGCAGGGAGGCAAACCCTCTGCACCCCCCAGACCACCTGCTAATTAAATATACCGAGATCGTAGTACAGTGAGGAAAATGGTAAATTACCCATTCTGCACCGCTACAGTGATCGCCATTTAAACAGTTGGAAGATTCAAAAGTTCAATCTTATGGTCTCGATCATAAGAAATTCAAAGTTTTGAAACTTCAAGCTTTAAAAGTAGACCCATTTTGTGTATATGTGTGTGTGTGTGTTTGTGTGTGTGTGTGTGTGTGTGTGTGTGTGTGTGTGTGTGTGTGTGTGTGTGTGTGTGTGTGTGTATATATATATCTATCTATATATATCTATATCTATATATATATATATATATATATATATATATATATATATATATTAATTATAATTAATTATAATTATAATTAATTAATGGCTCATACCCTGAAGGGACCAACATGTGAGGATGGGAGCAGCCAATATTGACTCACCCCTTCTGAGGGGACAGATGTGTCTCTGGCTCACTGCTTGGGTGATGCCTGGCAGGAGCACTAAGTACTGCACCTGCGGATATGAGTCTGACAGATCTGTGGAGTTACCAATCAGGTTCCATCATATGGATTTCAGGGGAACTACTGCAGAGATTAGGAACAAGAGAGGGTAGGTCACTGTATTGGACCTCAAGCTGGCCTGCTGCCTACCACATGATTTCCAACACAGGAGGAATGAGTAAACTGAGTAGGCTTCCCAGGCAATAGAATTATTATTAAAATATTTTTGTTAATGTATTGTGCTGACTTTTATCCTGTGCAGTTTTCTTTCTGTATTTATAGTATCTACATAAGTGATTTTGTTTTGCTTATCTGGATCATAGGGCTCTTCCTAGCCCAGTAATGCCATGCTCCTACCTCTGAAAGAATTAACTGGCCAAATGGTTGATGACATCGAAGATTTGGGTAGGTCCAATGGAGGCAGGGGAATGAGGATGGTGAAAAAGATCTAGTCATGTTTCTAACACCAAAAGTGATTATTCAGTATCTTATAAAACAGTTTTTTTTACTTACAGGTTATTCACAACTTGATTTAAGCAGGTTACTGTTGTTAAGATTCCTTTTAACATACTCCAAGCTTCAAAAGCAGAAAAGTATCACTCTAAAATAAATGCTAAAGTAGGTATAAATACTGACAGTATGCTTGGAATTAGATTTTATGTTACTCTGACTTTTGAAGTTAAGCAAAAAGTCACAGCAGTGGTATCAACAGCTATTCATAAAGTTAAGTCTGATGAATAAACATTCATTGCAAACAGTACATTCAAAAAACAGTAACACAGCTTTATATAAATAAATTATGCAGTAACAAAAGGATTTATCTTTAATACTACTACTATGTTAGTATGAAATGAAGTGAGAAAAACACTGTGTTTTTTTTGGCTTCAGAGTAATATCATTGCTTACTCTGTTCAGTATAACAAGTATTCTACTTAAGACTTTAAGAAGGAAATGAAGCATTATCAAACATAAAAATGAATCTTTGAAAAATGACTTGTGGATTAGTTGTAACACTATTAATAGGAGTATTCTTGGCTTTTCAGGAGTTAGTAGGACAACTGAAGAAGATGACATCAATGGCTAGATGCTAACCTTGCAACTTTTGCACAGCAGGTGTAAACATACATTGCATTAGTGTTGTAAGAGGACTCATAACACTAATTGCCCAAAAGAAAAAGGCAAACATACATAAAAGCAAACACAGAGATGTTGAGCAAACATGAAGAGCTCCAGCCTTGGAATTATGAAGGAAATAGTTTCTAAACTTGTGTTTAGTGGAATTTACTTGAAATATATGAGGGGAAAAAGAAGACAGGTATTTTACAAGAGAAATTAATAACCTCAGATGATGATACTGTAAAAAAATGATTGCAATTGACTAGAAAATAACCACAGAGGAATCCCACACTCCATCCAATTAAAACATACTTTTCCTGATTATGGGGCATAATGTGCTTCTATTTCAATTAACAATAACCTTCTTAAAATAATCTGGCATAGCATCCCCTCTGGGGAATTTAATTTTAATGTGACAGTCTCTAACTGCTTGAAACTAACTGTAGGTGAACTGCAGTCCTTAGCAGTTCATGGATATGCTTGCACTTATTTTATAGTTGCAGCATGTCCACGCTTACATATCCCATCCATATTCACCTTCTTTGTTCATACCCCTCTTAAAATGCATGCATACTGTGGTGCTCATTATCTAATTATGGGCTTTGGCGTCCTCGTTTTCCAAGGGTTAAAGGTTGTCCTTTAGTGCTGAATGGTTTCCATGAATGTATGATTTACTATGCAAACATCATTCACAAAAAATGAAGAAAATGCTTTTATTTATACTGTTTTTGAAGGCAGTGCTAGAAACTTTGAGAATATAACTGAGTACTATGATCCTCCTTTAACTGTGTCAAAGTATATGCCAGTGACCTGTTTATTGACATAGGTCACTGAAATGATGCAGTTGCTAGCATTTTGTAATATTTCAGCCATTTGACATAGCTGATATGTTGCTTATAATACTGACGCTAACATGTTTCTGTGTCTTATGTCTTTTAATGACTTTGCTTCCTTATTTCTGGCCTTTCCTTACCTCCCCTTGTCAAGCAGATTATTTTACCTTTTTCTGTTATTCAACTCAGCATTATGCTTTACCACCTCCTCCAAATTCTCTCACATTGTCTGACCACTGTTATACATAAACACACACCCTCTATCCCAAGAGACATGTTCTGTCCCCTTGTCTCACTGACTTATTTCTCTTCTTGATTATGTCAGCCTTGCTTCCCACTGGTAGCATTTCCAGCTCTGCCATCTTCCTAAATATTTGTCACTGCTGAACACAAGCCTGCCATGTGTCTCTTTCACTTCTGTTACAACCAGAGTTACTGATCTCTTCTCTCTCTTTAACCTTTTTACTAACATTCTTCTTTTCAGTCTTTTTGTTGCCTTCCTCTGCTAAGTTATTGCCTTTGCCCCTCCTTTTTTGCCATTCATCCTTCTCATCTGTTTGTCTACATCCCTAATCACATTTACTATCCATCTTCCTGCATCTTCCTTCAGGTAATTTCAAAATGATTCCCTTCCCACAGTGTTGTTCCCCATCACCTCACTCCATCAGTACCATCTCACTGTCCCCTTTTCCTCTACGTTGTCCTGTTTATTATTGTCATCCTCTTAGCTGACCTACTCCATTGTCTTCTCCTTCACCATGACACCTTATCTTTTTATGTGCCTTTTTCCATTCATCTGCTTTCATGTTCCCTTTTCATCTCAGTTTAAAGGCTGAATTGCCACAATGCACTTTAGCAGCACAATTCCCAATGGACTGAGGTTAAGCTTTCCACTGCAGAACATTACACAGGGATCCCAGGATCTCTCCTACTATCCCACTATCTGAATCCCCTGCTACCAACATACTGCTTGAGCCAGTGATTGAAATACCTGATGTAAGCATTCCTCATGGCTGCTGACCCTTGCCATGGGTAGTACTTCTCTGAATGTTGTCATTGTCTCCAAACCACTGTACACTGCACCTTTCTCCATCGTCCATCAACTTTGCTACCTCTTCAATGGTTTCATACACAGTTATTAGTCACCACATAAAACACAATACTGGAACATCCTTCTGGTTTCATTGGTAAGCCTATCCTGTTTAAAGTTAGGTCTGAGACTGTTTCCACTTCTGCTAAATTTCTCCTTCCACTGGTATTCTGCATAATATATCTAGTTACTGAATCACCCAGTAAAGAGCTGTGCCTGCTTCCTTAAAGTCTATGCCTACCTGCACCAGTATTATCCCTGCCTGCCCTAACCACTCATGCTACTTCTCTTAATTTGTGTCTATTTTTTCACCTCATTTTGATGTTTCTTTTCCATCTAACTATCCCATTCCTTTTCTATCAGTTTCTTTGCTGATGTCCTTCTGTATGGCCATATCTCCTTCCTTCATCATCCCTAACTATTTTTGCCCCTCTGTCTGAACTCTTTGCTGCTTGACAGCTCTTTCCTAGTTCCATCATTTCTACTGGTTCCTCCCCATTCACCTTCTGCCTTTCATCTGCCTCACTGCTTCCATGTTCCATAATGGATTTTGTCTCTAAACCTCTGACAGCTTCTGCCAATGTATTAATGTTTTTGCCTTGCTTTTAAATATCTCCTTTCCAGGACAATCATTTCTGCTGCTCTCCTCCTACCTTCACCTCTCCAAACCTTATCTGCCCTTTCTTGCCTGACTTGCTAACAAACAGCTTTCTCCAAAATCCAAATTCTCTCCTGCAAACCCCACAACTCTCACTCCTGTGAAAATTCCTTTAACAAAACCCCTGCACCACACTTCAAAAACCTCACCCATGTCTTTTGGTCATTTCTACTCCATAATTCTCTTGAGTCGTTGTCCTGCCTCTTGATACTTACCTTCTTGAGTCACTTTCCTTTTTTACTTCAACCTTGCTTTGCCCTTCTTGTTTAACCGTCTTTTCTGTCATTCTGCTGTGTACTGTCCTGGTATTGAGACTACATAATTCATATGTCCATTTCCTACTTCCTAAATACGTCTTCTGTACTCTGTTAGGTATCCTGCTTCCTTACTGTGTCCTTTTTTTCCTGGAACCTGGCTCATGGTGTAGACCCATAGCTAATGCAGGGCAAAGATGGACACTGCCTTGAGTGAAAGCTGCTAGGGAGCATGATTCGCAGTGCTGATATGGCAGAACTGGAGTATCAGCATTCATTCAGCATTGGCAGTATTTATTCATTTAAACAGTCACTTCTGTTTAAATGTATGAATGAGTTTCTGAGTCCAAACTTGTGAAAACTTAATTTTTTTTTTGCTTTACAACTTTAGTTTTAGGGAGTGGCACTCTGGGTGACTGTCCAAATTGCCATCTTACCTAGATACTTCTCTACAATGCTATCCCACACTATTCTTCCATAGTCTCTATTCTATTGAGCCTGTCCTGGTTGTCTGTGTGTTGTACTCTGCACTAGTCTGTGCTTGGCTAAGTGTTATGCAACACTGAACTGGGCCTCTGCTGTATCAATGAAAGCATAGTTCATCTTCCTAAATTTTCAGAAGTGTATAGATTCCCTAACTAGAAAAATGGTACCACTGGAATTGTGAGTACTGTAACTGTGACCGTTGAAATAGGAGAATGGTTATAGTGCATGAATTTGAATATAACTAATATACATATAGAGGTTGTGGTAGATTGAGTATTCTCCCTACTCTGAGGTATGATGCTATTGGATTTAGTATATGTGCTGTATACACACTCAGGAGTACAGATGAAATAAAAAGAAATGTAAGTATAGTACTAAACTACTGAGAGATGTATCACTGAACCTTACCCTGAAAACTTACTTGGTTTCAGACCATTATGATTTCCACAGTATTGTTTTAGAAAGGGTCTACATTAGAACATCGAAGTCTTGAAACTTTGAATGTTCTAATATCTACCCCTATTCAGCGAATGCTGAAAATAGAGAAGCTGCAGAACACCAAATTTTTTTCTAGGGAAAGAATTCGGTTGGCCATTTCTGTGGCTTCACTATTTTCAGCACTGTGGTGGAAAGTTACGGGTCAGGTTCAGGTAAGTGCGCAATTGTGTGGACATGAGGGTTAGGGCATGGATTAAGTGAGTTAGGGTTAGGGCACGGGTCAGGTAAGTGTGCGATTGTGATGGACGTTAGGGTAGGGCGGGGTGGGTGAGTTAGGGCTAGGGTGCGGGTGAGGTGAGTGTGCAATAGTGACGGACCTTAGAGTTAGGGTTTGGGTTAAGGTAAGTGGATAGATAGTAGTGTATGTACAGTTTAGTGTAGGGTTAGATGCAGGATTTTAAGTGTATGCGTGTGGATTGCTGTTTTTTTGGTGTGCTTGTGTTGTGTGTATGTGTTTCGGAACAGCAAGATTTTTTCTCTGGGAAAAAATTTGCTGTTCTGCATGTTTGATATTTTAAGTATTCACTGAATAGGTGTCTACATTAGAACATTCGAAGTTTTAAAACTTCGATGTTCTAATATAGACCCTTTTAAAAAGTGCTGATTATATTCATATCATAACACATGTATTTGCTACTCTTAAGTTGTTTGATACCTCACAAAGGTAAGAACAGCTGCACATACTGAAATAACTTAAAAGATATAAATCACCAAACAAGGACTAAGGAAGGTATTTGGTTCGTATTAGCCATTGATCTTATGCAACATGTTGCTGGTAAGTGGGTGCTGCATAATATTGTTTCCAGTTTGATAATCCCAGATTCCTTTAGCAAATCACTCAAAGCATATTCATATAATGCTTTGGCATGTGGCATCTTTAAGATTAAGCTTTCCTGTTCACTGTGTCTGATCTGATCAGAAAAACCTGACTAACCTGTTTTGAAGGAATCATTTCATGAGGACTGTAATACTGAGCTATAGTTTTAATCTTTAATTAGTTGTTCTTCTTCCTTCTTAGCAATACTTTTGAGATGTACCGCTAAAATATCTGTAAAAATGAACTGTCCCTCATCAGTTGCTACTGGTAATAAAGAACTGTGAACTCAATCAAGACTTCTGTTTAGCATCATATATTGCTTTCTGAGAAACTATTCCTTCATTAACTATTCAATGGTGATTGTGAGAATTTCTTATGGTTAACTTGATGCAATTACTAGAGGCATCCAGTAATCAGATGCATGAAAGAGATGCTTCCATTTAACATGTCATATCTGTGCAAGAAGGTTCTAACTAACATGATTAGACAAAAAAATAGCATTACACTGACAGCATCAAATAACCTGTCCATTGACATGTGCTGTCATTTTTTTTCTCTCTCTGCTGCTAATATTAAATAGCAGGTACAGTATAATGTTTCGAATCTCTTTGACTTCTTTATGCTCTATCTAGTCCTCATAACATACTTTATTATAGCTTTCCCTATGCATTTTATTCTTATAAATGAGAAATGGGCTATGGGATCCTAATTAAGCACTTGGCATGGTTTTAAAGTAGTTTAAATCTAACCTATTGAACCACTCTTAAATCCTAGTTTCTGGATTTATTTCCTCCTCTTCATTCACTTTGGTTTACAGGGTATCACATGGCTCTATATTGGCTCCTTTGTTGTACATGTTATACATGTTGCCACTTAGGGATGTCAGTATGGGTAGCGGTATCTATTATTAAACTTATGCTGATGATATTCAACTATTCCTGAGATCGTGGTAGATTAGGTGGATATAAAATATCTCATGCCACTTAGTAAAAAGGGTAAGGGAAGTTTCCTAGTGTCCTGGCCAAATTTCCTGTAGTTGGTATGAATACTACCACAGGTCTATTCTGAAAAAAGACTGCTCGTTTAGTAGGACTAGTCTGCTTAATAAAGTATAAATGCAATAAAATAAAGTAAAATTAAATTAAATAACTAAATAAATACCTCTCCTTTTATCAAGATTCTGGGTCTGACTTTAGTATCTTTGAGGACTGCTTAGGCAAAAAGCACACATTGGTTAGGGCTAAATTGCCTTAAGCTTAACCAGAACAACTGAGGCTATGCTTTTTTATGTCATCATTTGTCCATCTCATTTTCCCCTACTCTCCTTCTTGATAGCTTATGGAGTAGCAGGTTGGAAGTTTTTCTCATTTCTAGGATCTGAGTGTTGTTCTTGGTGACAGACTTACATTTAAGGATGAGGTTCATCTACCTTTTATGCCTCTTACTTCCATTTGAATAATATAGCCAGGATCAACATCTGGTAACTTCTGTGGATCTGACAATACTGTTTTGTGAGCTGTTTATGTTTGCTTCCTAATAAAGTCTGAAGATTTTATGGCTGACTTACAAAACAGTAATCATATAGCATTAGAAATACTCATACATGAATCATGTTTGAAATTAACAAGTCACACACACAAGCTTTTTTATCCCACACCCCCATGTAGCCTGTTTATCTGATACTTATATATACCAGCTCCAAGATCAAACTGTCCTGGGGAAAAGGAAATTCCCAAGATAACATAATCTTAATCTTTACTCTGACCAGGTACCATTTTTCCATCTTTAACTACCTTGGTGAAATGTAATTGCTATATTTCTCCTCCTCAGCATTTTTCTACTGCTTAGACTTCTCCATTTTGGGGGGAATTCTGTTTTAGCATGACAGAAACTTTGTACATTTCCATAAATGTAACTTCATTTCCTCTGAATACTCCCTTTCATCAAGTGTTCCCTTCTCTTCAGTTCTACTAGTCATTTCAACTGCCTGTTTTGCAATGCTTCTAGGATGCAATATTTTATTATATAATTCCCTTTTTTCTACTGGTTTTGTACTGGTTCTTTTCTTGAAGCTTCTTTGATAAAAGTATATTCTGATTTATCTCTGTTACTTGCATTGATTCTTCCTTTTTTTGCATCTTAGTCACATTTTTGCATTTTTAAGGCTGATAGAACTATGCTGTAGTGTTTGTGGAATACATACACTCTAAAGAATGTGTATGGTAGTTGCTTCCTTGCTTTTTCTGGGTTAGGCAGTGGTGCATCTACAGGCTTATTTACTTGTTGGTTCTCCCTTCCCACAATGATAGGGTTGTCTAACACCATAACTACATTCTTGCCATTGCCTCCATAGCTCTTTAAAGTGGGTAAAATATTTCTTTATTATGGTGTCATGGATTAAATTGGGAACTTTAGCAATGAGATGAATTATTTACCTTCACAAACCTAGTTTATATGTCTGTCTGTCTGAGTCATAGAATAGTGTTACTTGCTACCATGAATGCATACTTGGTAGTAATTTTCGTCTTACACACCTACTGGGTGAGTCTAACATTTTTTTCACATTTACAGCAGAGTATGTCTATAAATAACACCTATTGTTTGTTAGCAACATTTAACCTAAGTTTTACTATAGGCCTATATTGCTCAATTCTAATTAATAGCTTTGTGGCATAACAATCTTCTTACGTGCACAACAAAATTGTAAGACTAGGGTCAATCTTGCATGCCCATTTTCTTAAAAAAGTAGGTAAAGGTCTTTTGAATGTGTCAGTTGCTATAACTTCTATCATTTTATTCTTATTATTTTAACCCTTCAGATCAAACATTACGTAACTGTGACCTTACTCTTTTGTTATGAGAAAATGTCCAGCTATAAAAGTTTTGATCTTGATTCTCTAACATAACATCAGCTGAGACAAGTAATGCTTTTTGACTTTATCAGATTCTTCCATGCCACTGAAAGGTTTCAGCATTGCTTCAGTTTACTGGACTGACATAATCCTGGCTCAGTCAACTCACACTTATCCCTCCTTGTAGGCGTAGGTTTGAAGATGGGTCTATGGTTAATCATTGAATGGGCCAACCATCAAACAGCATATCATCGAAATCCAATCATTGAATGTCCATCCATTGAATGAGCATGTCATTGAATCTGTTAGACAGGGAAAGGCACTAACTGGCGACACTTCCCCATCTCACTTTTCCCCACTGTAGTGTTGGTATATATATAGTGTGTGTTTGTGTGTGTGTGTGTGTTTGTGTGTGTGTGTGTGAGTGTGTGTGTGTGTGTGTGTGTGTCCCTACATGGTTGGATTTGAAATACTGCCGTTTGTGAGACAGGGAAGCGTTGGCCAACTAGTTACTTTCCCCATCTCACAGGTTCAATAAAGTGCTCCTTTGATGGATGGACATTTGACGATTGGATTTTGATGATACGCCATTTGATGGTTAGTCCATTCGACAATTAACCATAAACCCATTTGAAGACAGCAATAAAAGTCTCAAGGTCCTCCTGCCACAAAAGATGTTTTAATGGTGGCACTGCTCCTGAGGTAGCCATTGAACTAGCTGCAATTATTATTCTTTGGCTGAAGCCTCTATAATGTGTAGTAACTTCAGTCCCATGGTCATCTTGGCGTGCTTATCCACACAATGCTAGCTGAAGTAAATCTCCAAGCACTAAAAGGTTACCTAACTGGAATGTGTGTGTAACACTCAGATATACACATGTGTTAAATATGATGTGATGTGCAGGAATGGGGTTTAGTCTGATTTTTTGTGTTTGACAGTATGCGTTTGATCCCAGGGGAAGTCCGTTCGTAGTTATAAGTTTAAGAGTTTTAAC
The DNA here is from genome assembly GCF_019279795.1 of Protopterus annectens. NCBI lineage: Eukaryota > Metazoa > Chordata > Ceratodontiformes > Protopteridae > Protopterus > Protopterus annectens. Next base: position 256,571,443 of record NC_056751.1, on the reverse strand, counting down.
AACAGACAAAAAGTTGTAACGGAGTTCTGTATTCAACTATTATGTGAAGTTGATGCAGTAGAGTAACGTATTTAATCACTGTTTGCAGCCTAGTGTTTAATGAAAATTTAGAGTGGAAGATACCTTTTTTGTAATTGGAAAAGGGAAACTTGGAAGGAAAGAAACTCCTGTAGATCTCATGATGAATTCTAGATTAGAACAAAGTTTGATGTGACCTAGGAAGCTGTAATGAAAATTACAGAGAAGAGATTTGGTTGTGCTTTCCTTGCTTGTATGGAGGTAGAAATTAGATTGTGAGCTGCTCAGTCAAGGTAGGCAGACAGGAGTGTGTGACACAGAATTTGGAAACAGTAAAAAGTTGAGTCTAAAAGAAACCACTCCAAAACTGATAGATATCAGGATTGAAATAGCAGTTTATCAACTTCTGGAAAAAGTATCATCTTTTCATTTATGTAAAAGATATTTGGTTTCATTTCTTAATTTTTTAGAACTGTCGAAATCCAGTAAGGCACTGTTCTTGTTTTACAGAGCCTTGATGTTTATGCTTGTTGGAATAAGTCATTGTTTTCTAATTTCACTTAAAAACTGCAATAAAAACTTACTGGCCTCAGTGAAATGTGATAAGTAAGTGTTTCTTTTTCTCAAAGGCCAAAGGAATCCGCTACATTGCTTATGGTGTTCAATGCTAGGGAATTTTGAGCTGTATGTATGAGCATGTAGGTACATGTAAATTTTGTATAAATAAGATGTTCACTCGCAAGCAATGGAGATTTTTTTGTGGCAAAAGTGTGATTTAATAGCCATTTGGGAGACCTGTTCAAAACTGGTCAGCTGTAGCAGTTTAATTAGCTGGCATTATGATGTGTAAATTCTGATACACAGCAAGTGACAAGTAGGAAAATACAAGAATATTTTGCTGTGCAACAATACATAAGTGACTATAAGGACTTCAGCAAAATATGGATGTACCACAAGATATGCATCAGCGTGTAGAAACACCAAATGTGAAGCTGAAACAGAGATAGAATTTATGGCCATGCTTTTTTAATGCCAACAGTGTTTGGCTTCTCTGAAGAAAGAGAACAAGAAGTCAATAAAAGAGACAGAGATTGCAGTGGTTAAAGTCAATGAGTGTTAGCAGACTATAACTGCTTAACAGAATGAGAATGGGAGGATAAAGAAGGAAGTAGATAATGCAATTGTTGAAATCAAGGAGATACAGCAACAACTTGGGCAGCCCTAATAATGCCAGGCTAATTCAGACCAAAAGGAAATGTAATATCTTTGTTCCAAACATAGGCAAGAAATGGTAGAGCTAGAAAAATTTTGTAGTCTTGAAAAATAGCAAGGATATATGCTGTCTGAACATGAATGAGAGGAAGGAACTCATGTTCAGACCCAAGCTATTAGTGTGATTATAGATGTCTAAAGATTAGTTATTGCAGGATTTACAGGCTGTCAGCACTGTTCTTGATTTGAAAACAAAGTATCAGAATTTGCAAGATGAAAAGTGAGATTTTAAATGCATAACTCAGAGGATGAGAATAAAAGAAAGAAATGCACATATCAGTGTGTTCATCACAGTGAAGGGGCTAAAAAAACCTCCCTAAAGCAACAGCACGATGCTTTGGCCCAGCTTGAACAACTGAAGACTGAAACTGAAAATAAAATCAAACATGTAAAGCTTTTTGTGTGTATGTGTGAACCTCATCAGAAAGCTGTACGGGAAAAAGGAGTTTACTCTGTGTTTATGTAACGAAGTAAAGAGGTATAAGGAAAGTGAATTAAATGCACTCAGTCAGAAGATTTGGAAGAAAAATAACAGAAACAACAGCACTGTTAGTGTACTGCATGAAGAGAAGGTTGCCATGCAAGGTGGATGAATAAGTACAAAGTGCAAGGTTCTTGAAGAGGCATTAAACTCACTTTTAATATATAGTGAGTCTAGCAACAGAAATGCAATAATTCTCACTTGATTATCTATGGCCATCAACTGAGAGAATAGCAGAACCAGTTATGACTAGAAACAGTCATCATTCTTTAGATAACATGAATGCAGTTAAAACTATTAAATAATACTTGTGATGGTCCAGATTGTTTAATCAAATAGATAGATCAATAAATAAATAGATCAACAGATAAATAGATCAGACAGATAAACACGTACATCCTGGAGCTGTCAAAACAGACTTTCCAGCTGACCAAAACATGTCTACCTCACTACTACCTCAGGTAAGCTTAATGTCAAATCTAGTTCAGCCACAGAGACTAAGCTAGAAGAACCACCACCTATTCCTGATGTCATTTCATGTAAAAACAGTTTGCAGGTATCTAAATGCAGACATGAAAAGGGTAAAAGAACCAAGAAGTTAAAATTCTAATTGATATACCCTTGTTCAACAAGAAGAAAAAATATTCCTGCAAAAGAAACTTCACAAGTTCACCAGAAGTTAGAAAAGCTGGCTGAGGTGAAGCTTGTGAGGAAAATTGTATTGAAACAGAACAACCCAATGTCATGGAAGCTGGACTTCTATTGAATAAAGAGAATAGCACAACTGAACATACAGCAGTTGCAGAAGTTTTACATTCCAGAGAAAAAAATGAAACACCAAACTTTAAGCTTAAGAATGAAAAATAAAACAGAAAATGTTGAGACTGAATTTGGTCCAACTCAGCCACAAACAACTTCTACTGCCTAAGAACTTGGCAGATGTCAGACAGTGAAAGATGACACTGAAGAGGCATTATAGAGGGAAGAAGATGATAGTTTTTCTTTCAAAGATGAGTTCAATCAAGATGTTTTTAACCCCTTTGAGTTGAGCAAATATGGCATAACAACTTAAAGTTGAAGCCCAGATAAGTAATCTTGAGAATAACTGCACTAAGCTATATTTCCTGTAATAGAGAAAAGTTTATTTTAGAAGCTGCCCAAAGAGACCTTAGCCATGTTAGTCTTGTTATGAGCAGAAAATGTGTTTCAAAGAATCACTGAAAGGATAATTTTGTTAAGGTTCAGAGTGATAACACACTCCTAGTGAGACTAGCCCAGAATAAGGGAATTAACAAAGAGAAGGCCAGTATTCTCAGGCACCTACAGCAGGATTTTGATGATTTTAAGATGCTCCTCTTATCTGAACCTTAACTTAATTATGATGGATTGTAACATCCTAGGAGAGTGAGTGATACATGTGCAAACCAAAGAAACGTAGCAGAAGATTCAAGAACTGAGGACTAATGTTAAAACCTGCTTAGATGAGTTGTCATCCTACTGTCATTGGTACAGGAGAATAATACTGTAAAGCAGGAGAAAGGTGAATTAATACAACTTGTGAAACAAAAAGGCAATGAAAAGAAAGTAACCATTAAAGAGACTTCTTACCTGATGGAAGCTTGTGGAAAGACCAGAAGGACAAAATACTGTTATGTGAAGTGGTCCAAAAATTAAACCGAGGTTGAAAAGGAATTACAAGCACTACGGGGAACAAATCAACATGAAGAAATGTAAGCAGAGTAGTAACAGCTCTGTTCTCACACAACACAGAAGCTTAGGCATTTTCCTCATCCTGTTAAGGCCATGCCGTGACTTCTTGAGTTCAGGAGAGTCCATGCAAATGTCTAGAAGGATTTATAGCTGTGTTCCAATAACAAAGGTGTCAAGACACACAACCTACAATGCATCAGAAGAAACTAATTATTTATAAAGGGCATATGATAACAGCAGAGCTATCTCGTCTACCAAAAAATGACAACCAGGTGAATATTTCAAGGAGAAGTAATAAATTTGTGTTTTGTGGTATAACTAAAGAACTGTTACACAAAGACTATAAAGAAGGATCCATGAAAAGAATTTGGCTGTTTATCAACTGGATGAACTAAAATACCACAACTATTGCCATCCAGGACATTTAGCGCAAAACTGTCTCACAGTGTTTGATTCTATGCAAGGTAATGTGAGTAATACTATAAACTAATTTTGTGTGTGCTGCTATTATACATTTATACTATAATGCTTATATTCACAAGACTATGCAAAAAGATGACGTGGGAAAGATAGGATAAGTCAGTAAAGGGTGAGCATAGCATAAATAAAAAGACAGAACAGTGTGGAGTTTGAAAGATAAAATAAGTTGTGCTAGAGCATAAAGATTTATGCTTAGCCTGGAGCAGAGCCAGCTAATGGTCAAATGGGGCCCCAGGCAAGGGTAAAGGACTGTCCCCCATTCCAGTGTCCCATTACTTGGCTGTCTCTCTCCAAATACTATAAACACTGTTCAAACTTGACTGTGTGCATACTATATTCTTCTTTACTTTATAATGACTACAGAAATTTGGATTTAATTTATTACTTATATTTCATATCTCATAGCTCACTTACCGATAGCCATATGCTAAAACGAACAGTCTCACATTGTAAACATCCTTACCATGAGGAACAGTACAGTTGTGTTTTCTTGAAGCTCACATTTATTGAAAATGCATCTGGCCAGTTGCAGATTAAGTATACCTTGGGCTCTTGGCTGCTTTTGAAACAATGGGCTTCCTGCACTCATTTTAAGAACTATGCTTAAATGCAAGTGTTCTTTGATTCCCCCTTCCTGATTGTTTAAAATGATGTTTCTTCTTTAATGCAACATTTGTTAGAATATGTTTTACATTTTTAGTCTTGAACATTTTCCAATAAGCAGTGAAACAAAATGTATTAACCAATACATATTTTTTTAAATTTACTCTGTTGACCAGATTAGTAGCTTCTTTTCAGTAGAGACCAGAGGTGGTATTTATATTACTAGGGGTAATTTGACCAGGCCATTGGCGAATAGAATGTATATATTGTATATTGTGAATTTTAATAAAAGAACCTTACTCACTAGTAGGTACTTGTGACTAGTCTGGCATGAGTATGTGTGCATGATGTGCTCCTAGTCTAGTGGTGGCTGAGAGGAAGATGTGTGATGAGACAAAGATGACAGAAGGCACAGAGGCTAATACCAGTGCTGTGGAGAATAGATGAGAGATCGTGCAGGATTTCGAAACAGTTTTTCAGCAAAATCTGTTTGCTGAAATGGAAAAAGAGGAATCGGCATGTAAAGCTTGTGTGATTGCATCCCTTCAATCAGGAGGGTTACAGGATGATACTGAAGGAGATGGTAATGCAGAGTGAGCTGGAAAATAAAGGAGATGTATCTTGGGGGCATTATGTATAAAATTCAAAAAGAAGAAGCTGAATCTATCTTGGACTAACATCTTGAACTACAGTAAGTAAATAAAGGTGGAAAGATTCAAATCCTGCACCCTTGCCACACAAAGAAGCTCATTAACAACTTGGAGCTTTAGTCCTGTATGCTAACTGCCAGACAAACAGTTTTAACTAAATGCTGAAACAATTTACAATCTGATGTTGTAGAGAAGGCTGTTAATATATTACTAACGACTGCATAATAGATGCTGAAGATCAGAAGGTTCTGATCATCACTCTGTGTAATGATGACTATAAGGCCTGACAAATGTCAACCCCTTTGCAGTTGCTGGAGGGTATAAAGAAGATGCAACAAAAATATATTACTAAGATGCAACATGATTAGACTACTAAATTGCAACATGTTTAGACTATATTACACAATCCAGTCATATAAATTGTTTAATTTATTCTTTAGTGAATCTAAAAGAATTAGACAGTATAAATACTGCAGCAGCTTTTGTTCAACAAACCACAATGCATACAAAATCAGAAATATTAATGCAAGTTTTTTGAGGGGTTTACCTGGTTTCAGGACAAATATATTTTATTTTTGATCTCCCTGTGTCTTCTCTATCATCAAAAATAGCTATTTCATATACATCACTCAGTAGAAGCCTAATCTATTTGAATTCCTAACAATGCTTATTCAAATGGTTAAAAATGCTGTATTTTGTAGCATGCACCTCCAAAGCCAACAGAGATGGATTGTGGACAATGGGCCCTATGCAAGGTAATGAATCAGGTCCCTGCCAGCCATACCAATCTCCCATTACTTTGCTGTCTCCTGTCAGTTACCATAAATATTGTTCAAACCTATCAGTGCACGTAATATTTTCTTCTTTACTTTTACAGTTATAAACTGTTATTTCAAATTTTACAGAAAAATATTGACAGCTGTTTTCCAAATAAAACAAAACACTCTCACACTGAACACAGACTTAACATGAGAAAAAGTAAACCTTCCTTGATTTGAAACACATTTAGGGAAAATGCATCTGGCAACCCATTAAACAACAACAGACATGCTGGGATTCAAACTCAAATAACATATAGTGAAGCACTAATTAGTGTCTAGGTTAATAGGGCATGAATTCAAAAGAGAAACATGTAATGCATTTGCTAACAGCCTGATGCAAGTGCCCCTTTTTAGGAGCAGCCCAGGACTACTGTCTGGTGAAGTAACTTGTCAGAGTTGCATTGAAGACAAATGAAGGCTGAGGGAATCAAACAATGTACTATAGGAAGCAGTTATTTAACAGTTCATAGCCTTATTTATCTGCACCAAGTGCCTGGCAAACTGTTATATCCCAGACTATAAAACTATGTAATTATATGACTGACACCAAGAGAGTATAATCTTCAATGATTTACAAAAAAAAAAAGTTAAAGGAGGCATGTCAGGTGGTGTGGAGGATTAAACCCCTTGTCTCGCACAGAGAAGGTTCTGTATTTGACTCTGATCAAGTCAGTTAACTAGATAATGCCCTGTAACTGCTGAGATATTTCACTCACACACACACTCTGATCAAATCAGTTAACTAGACAATGCCCCATAACTGGGGCATTTCACACACACACACACACACACACACACACACACACACACACACAAAATGCGTGCGTGCGCACATGATTCAATATAGCACACGTCCCATCTGGATGCATGTTCCTGCTGCAAAAAAATCTCTTGCCTGGCTATATCTTTTGCTCATTCATCTGCTCTTGCAGCAAAGCTAATAAAATCTTACATACAGCACAGATGTCTACACGTATGTGCTGACATCCAAATCATGCATGCATAGATGTCTTAATACTCCAATCAAATCACTGTCTTAGATAGTAATGGAGCATTTTTTTTATGTTTTAAAGCCAGACCAGCAATATTTCTTAATGTTTTGACTGGGCCCCTCAGACAGCAACAGACCCTAGGCAGTTGCCTAGATCACCTATTGCAGGTTCCAGCTCTTCCTCAGAGTGTTTCAAGGATTCAGATCTGTCCACATGTACTGATTAAAATAGATAGCATCAAAGAAATAGTGATTCTGTGCTGACAAAGCATTGTAGTGAACCTTGGGATAGTTATGATTCTGCCCATTATTATGGGTATGGTTGAGCATTTAACAGATCTAGATATTCCTGGAGAGGCCATTCCAAGGCCTTAGTAAAAGTGATGCATCTGAATGGAGGACTGTGAGGTAAGTGTATAAAGAATGAATAGTTACCTTTTGGGAGTGGTAGCTAAATGAAGGTCTTCAGTGCAAATAAAGTGGGGCTAGGGCTGGGGACTAGGGTCCAGAAAAAAAGGCCCATTTTGAATATGTGTATTGTGGAGGATTAGCCAGACATGGGAGTGTATCTTTGGTTGTTATGGTAACTCAGCCTCAATTCCTTAATCTGAGCTGGGGGCTGTATAATGACAAAACTGAGTTGGGAATTGAAAAGTGTAATCCTAAAAAAACTAGCTGGAGTAAATTTCCAGGCACTAAAAGGTGAACCTAGCTGGTATATGTTTGACACCTGCCACACAAGTTAAATATGGTGTGCTGAAATGGAATTCAGTATAAGTTTTTCAGTTGGAAAGTCTGAGTTTGAACTCAGAGGAACTGAGTTCAGAGTTCTGCATTAGTGTTCCAGTTAGGAGACAATGAATTCCTGTAAGACAAAGTAAGGAGACAATGGATTTCTGTAAGATGAAGTAAGCAGCCTGAAATCTGAAGTTACAATAAGACAGGAACTTGTTTATGTTCTGTATGTAACCTGATACAAGGAATCATTGTACAGTATTTTTGTTATTCAATAGAGTATCAGAATAGTAAAGTATAAAGTTGTACAATGATTCATACTATTCATAGGAGTTACAAGACAATTTCGTCTCACAGCCATTATTGCCTTGTGAATACCCACCCACAGGCTGTACCCCATTTCTCAAAGAAGGCTAGGCCAGTCAACCCCAGGATAAACTTGTGGGTACCCAGCCAATCATCTAAGTTCTATCTGAAGGATGGTAATGTATTATACTACTTAACCTGTAATGTCATCCTGTCTAGTTGCACATCTCACTCCACTCTGACACATAGTGAATCCGCTGCCTGTGACACCGTGTCCTTAGTCATTGACTCACTGTCAAGACTTTGACATATTTAGGTACCTCTTGAAGTAATTGGATGAGTTATTTAAATTTTAGGTTTACTGTATTAGAAAGGTCCAGAGATGTTTAACAAGCAATAAGCAGGCAACAGCTCAGGCTTACTCTTTAGTTTCAAATGTTACTTCATGAGATAATCTGGCAATTTGATGTATTACAAAGTTCAAAATCCAGTAGGTGTCATATGGTGACTGAACTGATTATCAGTAGTCAGTATTTTGCATGTAATACTATTTAGAGAGTCCCTATATTGTATATATTAACTATTTAGTATAACTGCAGCCTATAAGTAACATGAAAGAGATAATGGGAGGCATTCGTCAAGGTACTGCTACATGCAGCACCACATAGGGATGTCCCCATGGTATGATGAATCCTAATGAGGCAGTCCAAGGGAGAGGCATATGCTAGTTAGTCATGTTCTCTCTCCTTTGAAACATCCCCCAGGAAAGCATCTAAAGGTCAAGTGATTCAAGAAATTGCTCTGCCTTGGAGATTAGCATGGCTGGCCCGTCCACATAATGGTATTAACCACAGCCAAAAGGTCATGTTCAACTATATACCAAGACCATGGCACAGAGATCAGGAGATGGGTGAGCCACTAGACACCAGAGATACATTATAGTTAAGTACACTAATGGCACCGGCATCACTATGGGGTTTGGGGGTATGAGACAATTTACTAGACATCACTAAAACTTTAGAATTATGTGCTGCAAAGGCACTAGCATCACTGTGGGGTTCAGTAGACACCAGGGAAACATTATAGTTAAGTGCTGTAAAAGGCACCAGCATCACTGCTGGGATGTGGGGTGGGGTTTTCACAAGACATGAGGGAGACATTGTAATTAAGTGCTGTAACAGCATCAGCATCACTGTGGTGATTGGGAGTGAGGTGATTCACTAGACACAAGGAATAATATTATAGTTGCATTCAATACTGGCATCAGCGTCACTACGGGTATCAAGGAGAGGGGGGATTCAGTGGATACCAGGGAAACATTGTAGTTAAGTGCTGTGATGGCACAGGTATCCCTGTGGGGAATTGTTGGGGTGGGGAATTCACTAGACACCAAGACAGTGCTATACTGGCACTTAAAGTATTATGGTGATTGGAGGGGGGGGGGGCTATACACTATCCGACACAGATATCCTTCAGAAGGGTCTCACAGAAACGGATAACTGGTGCCAGAACCATGGCCTAAAGTTAAATGCCAAGAAATGCATAGTCATACCCTTTGGGAAAAATAAGGTTACCCCTAGCTACCATATAGGTGGCAATCCCCTGAACACAGAAGAAGTTATTAGGGACCTGGGAACCCAGGTTGACAGTAGCCTTTCATTCGACACTCATATTGCTAAAGTAGTTAGGAAGACCTTCTACATTGCCCACCTTATCATGAAGGGATTCACATCTAGATCAAGGGAAGTCATAGTCTCCCTATACTCATCACTCATCAGACCAATGATCGAGTACAATGCCCCATTCAGAATGTATCTGACCAGACACTTGCAGCAGCTGGAGAGGCCACAAAAGTTCCTCACCAAAAGGATAAAGGGTCTCAAAAATCTGTCTTATGCTGCCCGACTGAAAGAACTCCAGTTGTATTCAGTTGCTTACCGCTTGCTCAGAGGTGACCTATGCCTGACATACAAGGCCATGTCAAACCCAGATTTGATGAACATGCTTCATCTCAAAAAATCTAGATCCCTCAGAGCCACAAGGGCGGGAGACTTAAACCTCGACACGGTTATTAATAGGACGTGCTGGAGGGATAGATTCATCACCCAAAGACTCCCTATGCTGTGGAACAAAATCCCGATTTATGTGAGGCAGAGCACCTCGCTGGCCTTGTTCAAGAGGAATCTTGGCCAATGGATGGGAGATCGCAGATACACCCCAGGGGTTACCTCAGTGTCACTGCTCGACAGAGGCACAGCAAAATAATGGGCATAGTTTCTCCAAACTAAAGGGGTGGCGTAAGCCACAAAACTATGGGCTAGGCTTATAAATGCCCTCGGGCAGATAGCCTAGTATGAACCTATGAACCTATCCATCAGGTCAGTGCCATAATGGCACTTAATATATTACTGTGATTGGGGCTGGGAAGTAACACACTAGCCACCAGAGCATACTAGATATGTGCTGTAATGGCACTTCAAGTATTACAGGGGTTAGGTGGCTGGAGGGAACCACAGAAGAGCACACAGGTCATGGGTAAATGTGTGGACTAAGATGTGGGTGTGTTTGAGTTTTTTTGTACTGATGTGTGTGAAAGACTGACTGGGAGGAATTGTCACTGTCTTCACAAGCAGAAGTTTACTACATTGATGTGCAGATTAGCAGTTATTTATACATCTCAGTAGTAACTGCAATTCAGAGACATGCAAATTAGTTAATAATCTGAATCACAGAAATCTATGCTGTAGGAGAAGGGCCTTTCTAGTGTAAGCCATATGGCTAGGCCCTTTAATTAATTCCCAGGAATATCTTCTTAAAAATGCCATAAATTACTTCTGTTTCTAACAAGCTGTTTCATATTTATTTGTACTGTAAAACTTCATAACAGGATAAGCCTATAGTGCAGTCATGTTTCTCATGTTATTTATTATTGCAATTTGGACTACTGTCAACACTTGCTTCTCTCCCATGACGCAAAGTCTGGGTGTGTGAATACACTGGATTCATTTGCTTTTGACATGTCTTGAAAGAACAAATGATGCCACTTAGTGGATTATTAGTTATAATCCAAGCTTCCTTCTTGTTGATGTAATGTTTCCTGACTTATTGTAACAAAGGGTGACTAGTAACCCTTATAACAAAATTCTGCAGAAGGTATGTAAAACAAAGTACAAGACAAGAAATCATATTTTAAAATAACAAACATCTGCATGTAACAGTAATAACCATGTTTCCTTAGTAATAATTATTGTTTCAGTGACATGAAGGTAACACCCAGCAATTCATGTTTAGTTATGGCAGACTGCATTATTTTTAGAAACCGCTGAAAAGCTGCCAAAATATAATATTTAATTAATATGAAGTTTAAATTTCATGTACTTTTTGCACTTCCACCATTATTAAACTGAAATACAATGTAGGAAAATAGAAGTTTGACATACAGACCTCATTTCATAATCCCTAATTTAATAGATAATTATCGTGACTAAAAGTCAAACTGACTTTCAGACAACCATGGTGCTATTAATTCAAAACAGTTGAAGTAAACTAGAAAGTAACTTTAATTCAAGGGTACTGTAGTATAATATGCAGGACAGATTAAAAATCATAGTTTATAATAGCCTGCCCAATGGTACAGAGACCCAGTGACCCTCAGCTTTTCTGAGAGTTCGACTCAGTGTTCTAGCAGGGCAGACTGGGTGGATAGAAATGTTTGATAGCCTGCTCTGCTATCCTAGTGGAGGATGAAAGGAAACTTGATACCAAGGCAACCTTGAATGGTGACCAGAGGCCTCATAGGAAACTTCAAGTTGACTGTTGAGGGGGTGGTAACAAATGTCAGTCATCATTACACTAGTTGACTCCACAGCTAGGCTAATTGACCAGCTATCATGAGTATGACACCTCCCAGGCTCCACACCTACTCCCTTACTCTTTGGGGCTAGAACTGAGTTTGCACAAGGTTACATATCCAAGTAGTCAGGGAGGCCCATTCAGTGAAGGCTCATGTCCAGGACACACAGAAATGAACAACAAGGAATTGAAGGATGGGTAAGCAAAGTAGCCAGGAAGAACTGCCTGGAACTGCCAGAGGGACTGTGTTACTTCAGAAGGAAGGAGGCAAGTAATAAAAATATTGGCCTAAAATAGTGACACTTATGAAAAATAAAGTTGAAATACTTCCAAATTGTTTATATCACAGTTGTTGTTCGTTTAATATTAGAAGAACATTAAAAGTACATTTTAAAATGCCTGAAATATAATTAAAAAACAGAGAAAGATTATAGCAATATACTGTGTTAGGACATGGGTTTTACTCATGACTGGCATAGTCTGTTATTGTGGCAGAATTCATACATGCCTATATGAACAAATTTCAGACAAACCAACATAAATGACTACTTGCATATAATCTCAACGGTTCATAACTTGTAAGTATGTCCCTAATTTTAACTCGCCTTCCTAAAACTAAAATACATTTTGAGATGTTCTAAGTTAATTGTAGCAGTATTTTAAAAGAGTGCCTAATCTGAGGCCTATCCTCTAATTATTTTTAGGTTTGTTTCTAATTCTAAAGGTAAAAGTCTGAGAGATATGGTGTCTGGAACCACAAAACAAATCTTAGTAAATCCCAGTATAACCATTCTATGTCATAGTATATTAACATTATCACACTTTAATCTTCTGTTTTATGTAGCTGTGTAATACAAATATCTCCTGCGTAATTGAATCATACAGATTTTCTTGTACAAGTCTATTTTTGAATTAAATATGTTAAGCATTTAAGTAAGTATGTTCTCTTTCTTTTATTATGCCAAATGCTTTGTTCATTTATAGCATCAGTGAATCAGGAACACAGAGGAAATAAAACAGTCTCAGATATGTAAACAATGTATCTTTCTTTTGGTGGCTGTTATTCATTTTTGTTGATGATTTTTTTATTTTATTAGATTGTGTACTCAAGTTCATAGTTCATAGGTTAGTACTAGGCTAACTGCCCTTGCAAGCCATTTTAAGCCTAGCCAATTATCCCTTGTGAGATTCAACCCCTGTATCTTGTGTTTGTAAGGCAAATACCTTAACCATTAGGCCATCCTCCCAACCACTATACTGTATACATACTGCAGCTTCTGAGTTAAGTAGAAAAGGGTTTTTTTCTGTTTTATGTATAATATTCTGTCAAAGGAAAAAACTTCAAAGACCAATACACGTAAGGTTCAGTTAAGGTACATTTAATAACTTGCTGCAAGGAGACAAAAACATGCAAATACAGGATTTTGCCTAACTACTAACAGGAAGTATGCTATTCTTATACTGTTCTACAAGACATTGCCTTCTATGGCTGACGTAATGAAACACAACTTTCAGTATGGTTCTACAGCAGATGTTACTCAGATTTTCTGCTGACACTACTGGATTTATGAAAAACATTTTGAGAAAAACAACCTGGCCTTGGTGGGCCCTAGCCCGTTACAAACTTCTATTGTGTAGTTCTAATATATGTGTTACATTTCAAGATACTTTTCTAACTTAGACACAAGCAAATACTGATTGCAGTTCATATTTTCAAGCAGTCTTTGTTCTGATTATCTATAGCTTCTGCAGCTGTGTGTTTTCTCACAGCACAAGCGGAACTCTTTGTCTAAGTCTCATAACATTAATATTGTTCTTATTCATTATTTTCCTGACACAAGCAGAAATTATCTGCTTTCCTGTAAATTTCCAAAGCATAAGCAATAGCTGAGCTTATTTCAAGACAATATAAGGTTAGAAAGCTTCTGCAATTCGTACAGATTTATGCAATGTGAAATAGAATAAATATGTTAACCCTTTCCAAGCCTTAAATGCACTAAGCATATTACTAATACATACACTAATACATATTTTTCTGACATTTCCCCCTTTTAATACTTTTATTCTACTTTCAAAATAAGCATAAACAGTTTTTTCTTCTCCTAACCTCTTCCTACTCAGGATTTGCAGTTAAGAGAGTCATTCAGTTTAAAATTATGAAACCATTTCAGTTTTTCAATAGTTCTTCAAACTCAGCACTTTGATATAAGGTTTCAGAAACTGGCATGTCTTTAAGGTCTTTAATCAGTTTTTTCATGCAAGGGATGCCACAGCAAACACATACTCCCAATAGGAGCATTCCTACACAAATGGCAATCAGGATGTTCATTAGGATGGTACCCCACCCCCCAAACCATTTCTGGAAAAAGTCCGTCAGTGGGTTTGGTCCTGGTTTGGTCATGTCCGACACTTGCTGAATTACCGCAAGGTGATTGTCTATCTCGTGTTTATGGTCAGGAATATACGAACAGCACTCCTCCTGGATTAAAGTGCAAGTACCACCTCTCGCCACTAGGGTGAAGTCAGGAGCCATGCAGTTTTGAAGCACTACAGTTCTCATGGCATTCAGTTCATCAGTCACCAATTCAAGAGTGGAAAAAGTTGCATTGCTCATTACTTCAAGAAGTTTAGACAGTTTTCTCAGCTCCCAGATCGATTTCAGTGCTCCATATGCTGGTGCCCACAATATAACACTGTCACTCAAGTCCATGTGTGTCAGTTTATCACCTATAGAATGATGGTTTTTCCAGCAGACATCGATTTGCCCCACTGGATTTTCAGGTTTCTTAACGACCTCTTGGACATTCCGAATTTTTCCTTGAGGTAAAACTGCAGTGTGTTGTATGGCGGAACCAGGTAGCCCAAAAAACAACTGCCGGACCAATTCTTAGGTAACCACTTGCATGCCTTTCTGCCACATATGAAATAACAGTCCTCTACTTTAGTAGTAACTTTGCTATGAAACATTTTTCTATCAATTATAGACAGTTGTTTATAAAGAACAGAATTATGTTTTACTTCGTCAATTGTTTTGTGCATCAATTCAAGAAATGAATCATAGTTTGTATTACAATAAGAACCTGCATTGTTAGCTTTAGTGTAACATTTATAAGGAACAGTCACATTGCAATTGCTCCAACCCACCTGAACAGTATCATTTTCATAAAAACACACAGTTCCCTTTTGTGGAACAGACAAGTGCAATGCTATTTTATCTTGTGATGTAATGGTTGAGGTATCATGAATCAAGTTTTCCCAGGTCTCATTGACCCCTAGGGGGACTGCAGTCATTAATAACCCCCCCCCCCCCGTATGCTGCTGGCAAAGCTGTGCAAATCCAGCAATTCAAAACATTGAAAGTCTCGGTATACACATATTTAATTGCCTGGTAAGTGTTGAAGTTTGGGTGCCAGTTTATGAGTAACGCTTCACGTTTATTCAGTTCAGTTTGTGTGGCTGGAAAAAGAATGGCCACAACAAAAAGATTATTGTCCCTAGTACAGTTAACAGGATGATTATGCAATACTTCTGAGAAAATGGTTGTTCTGCATTCCTGTTTGTTCCGGATTCTATCATTTTTGCTCTTGACATGTGACAAGATTTTTGTCCAGTTCAAAGTTCTTGACTAGTTTGCAGTACGTCAGGTGGATCCACAAGGCACGCTCTGCGATCTTGACTGCAGTGGGTGTCGACAGAAGCACTTGATATGGACCTTCCCACTTTGGTGACGTCCAATTCTTCTTCTTTATTGTCTTCACCCAGATCCAGGTACCTGGTGCCACTGCCACCTCTGATGGTCTGGTTTGTTCTTTATCTGAAACAGAATTTGACTGCAAAAGATGTTTAGAATTCAACAAATTTCTCATGTACTCTGCTAGTGTACAGTCGGCTTCCTGGTCTGCGGGCATGAGAGGTTTCCACTAAGGTATATAATAAGCCCTTCCAAATAGTTTTTCAAAAGGAGTCAATCCTTTTGCATTCGGAACATTTCTCATGCTCAACAGTGCCAGGGGCAGACAGTACACCCAGTTTCTCTGTGTTTCTTCTATTAACTTCCTTAGCTTACTCTTTAAAATCCCATTATGCCTCTCTACTAACCCTGCAGATTGTGGGTGATATGCACAATGATTTTTAAAGAAATACCAAAATGTTTACTTAACTGTTGTATGGTTTGGTTCACAAAGTGTGTACCGTTGTCACTGTAAATCCTTTCCGGAATGCCGAATCTAGGGATGATTTCTTTAACGAGAATTTTTGCTACGGTAGCCGCATCTGGATTTTTAGTCGGAAAGGCTTCCACCCATCTGGAAAACATATCTGCAATGACAAGACAATACTTCTTATTTTCCCATTTGTTCAATTCTATGAAATCCATACAGATAGTATGAAATGGATACAGTGGTGTAGGGAAACTCCCTTGCTTGGGCTTTAACGCCCCTTGTGCATGATGTCTGTTACAAATGTGGCACATCAAACAAAATTTTTTAGAATAGTTGGTGAATCCATATGTCGTGAACACTCGGTTCACCAGCTGTACCATCCCCCCTGTTGAGACATGGCATTGCCCATGGCTCAACAAGGCTGCATATCTAAACAAATTAGATGGTAATATCAGTTTCCCTTCTTTAGAGATGTACAGCCCCTTTTCGAGAATTGCTCCTCGTTTTACCCATCTTCGTTTTTCAGCCTGCGTAGTAAGTGTCTGCATTGTCTTTAGCATTTCTAAGTCTAAAATCTCAGAGGGTTGTAATTCCTCACTCAAAAGAAATACTTCTGAAGCTGCCTGCTTCGCAGCTGTATCAGCTCTCGCATTACCTTTTGAAATCCTATCCTGTTGCTTGATATGAGCTGTGCATTTACAAATAGCTACTTTCTGAGGTAACTGAATAGATTCTAAAAGATCTAAAATAAACTGTGCAGGACTGATTGGTTTGCCAGTAGATGTTATCATTCCTTGATTTTTCCACTGTTGCACAAAAACATGTACAGTATAAAAAGTGTACTGGCTGTCAGTAAAAATGTTCACGCATTTACCCTTTGCTAAGGTACATGCCCATGTCAAGGCAATCAATTCTGCTGCTTGTGCAGATAAATTGTGTGGTAAGGGTTTCGCTTCTATAATCTCAGTATCAGAAACTACTGCATATCCTACTAGGTTCTGTCCTGCAAGACCCCTTTTGCACGAGCCATCCATGTAGTATGTCACCTCGGCATCATCCAAGGGGACATCCGTAAGATCTTTTCTAGGCAGTGTCTTTTGCTCAATCGCCTGCAGGCAGCTGTGCGGTGTGCCATCTGCAGGGGATGGGAGCAAGGTAGAAGGGTTCAAAGTCGTGCATCGTTCAATT
The DNA here is from genome assembly GCF_019279795.1 of Protopterus annectens. Taxonomy (NCBI): domain Eukaryota; kingdom Metazoa; phylum Chordata; order Ceratodontiformes; family Protopteridae; genus Protopterus; species Protopterus annectens. The sequence goes on along the minus strand of NC_056751.1, from coordinate 256,554,176 downwards.
GTCATATGAGGTTGGCTCAACAATATAGTCATACAGGAAAGATGCCTAGCAGGGGAAAGATATGCTACCTTCTCTTGCAGTAAAATAATTGCGACTGCATGAGGCACTCTCAATGTGAGAGGGTGGAACAAAACTACTGAGGCCAAAGCCTGTACTGCCATTGCAGCTGCAACTACTGCTTGTACACAGTGGGGTAACGATCATGGCACTGGGTCTAGTTGTGATGAATAATAAGCAATAGGGCGTTGCTTGTCCCCATGCTGCTGTGTTAACAGTGATGTCATATAATCTTGCTTACAATCTACAGTTTGGAAAAAACGTTTATGATAGTTTGGTAAGCCCAAAACTAATGAGGACGCTATTAACTGTTTCAGTTTGCAGAAAGCAGATTCTGCTTCTGGTGTCCATTGTAACAAATCCTGTGCTGCCATAGGCTTTTGATATATCAGGTTAGTCAGCGGTGCAGATTCCAAGGCGTAGTTTGGAATCCAGCTCCGGCAAAAATTAGTCGTACCCAGGAAGGACATCATTTCGTAGTGGGTTTTGGTGCTTGTAAAATCGCTACTTTTCTGTCCTCATCTAATGTCCTACCCTCTTTGGATATTACATATCCTAGGTATTTAACTTGTTTTCTCCAAAGCTGCAGTTTATTTTTGTTTACTTTATGTCCCTCAGTGGCTAAAAATTGTAATAGCGCTATGGTATCTTCTTTGCAATCTTGCTGTGTGGGGGCCGCCAGCAGTATATCATCAACATAAAGTAAAATTTGACTGCCTCTTGGTGGGGTAAATCCCACCAAGTTGCTTGACATTTCTTGTGAGAATATTGTCGGACTTTCACAATATCCCTGTGGTAGTCGTGTATATGTATACCTTTTCCCCTGAAATGTGAATGCAAACCAATATTGGCTGTCAGGGTGTATCGGTATCGAAAAGAATGCATTGCTGATATCTACCACAGAAAAATATTTCTGTTGATGTTTTAAATCATTCAACAGAGTGTGTAGGTCTTGCACCGTAGGTGCCCTTGGTATTACTACATAATTTATAGCTTGTAAATCTTGGACCATACGCCACTCTCCATTTGCTTTCTTAACAGGAAATAAGGGTGTGTTACATGGTGAATCAGGAGATTCCACCAGCACCGCTTCCTTAAGTAAAGCTGCTATAATAGGTTTGATTCCTACCTCTGCATCTTTTCTTAAGGGATACTGTCTTTTCTGTGGTCTAAATGCTGACTTTGGTGTGATAGTAACTGGTCCCGCTGTACGAATAAGTCCTACATCTGACTTTCCTGTTGACCAAAGAGTTTCTGGTATATTCTGTAAGGCATTCTCTTCCTCCTTTAATAGGAGTGCTAATCAGCTGTCCTTGCTAGACTGCAAGTGCATGGATGGGTGGGTCTGAGTTATCCAATTCAACTTCTGCCTTTGTATTCCTTGTTCTAACAGTTCTAACTCTGTCTGCTTTTCCCATCTCGTGACTTTTTCTCCTAGGTCTACCCATTTTACATTCTTGTCCTTAGTTAAGCTAACGTTGTAATTGATTAGATTTATAGAGTGCAAAGAACTCCTGGGGCAATGAAGAGCTGGCTACACTCTTCCCTTCCATGTCCCAGTACAGATTACGTAATATCAATCTGTTTGCACGATTTCTAAACAATTCTTGCTCATATTCCTTATCAGGTCCTGGTGTATTACAATAATAGAGTACAGTGCAACAAATGTTGTTCATCAATGTCAAGGGAGGGGAACTTGCTGATGGCTACGTTCATCAATTCTTTGGTCACTGCCCCTGGACCAGTCGTAACCAAGTCCTGGCTGGATCAATAAAACATTTCACCCTCTGATTGCACTGCAAAGGTATCAATTTGTCACTGTGCTTCCATACCCTGCATATGCTATTCTTATACTGTTCTACAAGACATTGCCTTCTATGGCTGACATAATCAAACACAACTTTCAGTATTGTTCTACAGCAGATGTTACTCAGATTTTCTGCTGACACGACTGGATTTATGAAAAACATTTTGAGAAAAACAACCTGGCCTTGGTGGGCCCTAGCCCATTACAAACTTCTATTGTGTAGTTCTAATACATGTGTTACATTTCAAGGTACTTTTCTAACTTAGACACAAGCAAATACTGATTGCAGTTCATATTTTCAAGCAGTCTTTGTTCTGATTATCTATAGCTTCTGCAGCTGTATGTTTTCTCACAGCACAAGCGGAACTCCTTGTCTAAGTCTCATAACATTAATATTGTTCTTATTCATTATTTTCCTGACACAAGCAGAACTTATCTGCTTTCCTGTAAATTTCCAAAGCATAAGCAATAGCTGAGCATATTTCAAGACAATACAAGGTTAGAAAGCTTCTGCAATTCGTACAGATTTATGCAGTGTGAAATAGCATAAATGTGTTAACCCTTTTCAAGCCTTAAATGCACTAAGCATATTACTAATACATACACTAATACATATTTTTCTGACTTATTCTATGCCAGGCTCTATGATTGCAGCAGGGTTTTGCGGTGCAGCTTACCATTGCCAAAGCTACCATTAAATATGTCCTGTGTTATAATCTAGAACAGACACTAACTGTTAACAGCAATGGCTTTGTGTTTATTATTATGTAAAGTAATTATTAACTATGTATGACTGTTACGGATAAAAAGTTCAAGTTCGACTCACTGCTATGTATGTATGTATATTTGTATTTTTCAGTGAGAAGGGCTTGTACCTGTCATAGTGAAGTTTGTGGGGCTTATTAATTGAAACATATTTGGTAAGTACAAGTCATTAATTAAAAAGCATACTCTACAAACTTAAGCTTATTTTATAAGTTGACAATTAGCCTAAAGGTTTATCTTGAAAATCTTGCTCTGTTTAAGTTTAAAACAAGTATCATATAATCTGCAGGTTTATTGCAGGGCTGCAATTTACAACTCTCCATTGCAGTACCCTTAGAGAAATGTCTCATATTTTAATGCATATCTGTTTTGTTAACAAAACTGCAGTTGTATTTTAATAAGAATAGGTGAAGTAATTGGCACTTTTATGTTACTCCTTGGACTGTATATTCACCTGAAGTCATTTTATATTGATGTTTATTGAAGAAAAGCATATGGCTGAAATCTATTTACCTTTTCTCCTTAGTATCTTTGATTTTCAACAAATATGACTATTGCTTTTCTTGATTAGTGAATGAAAAATTGTTTCATGGCTGAATTGGCACTATTAAGAAATAATTGCAACATATTAGAGCATAAATTATCTGCTGGACTGTCAGCATTTCCCCTGTTTTATGGATGACAGGCAGTGAACCTCCTGTTGTTCCACTTGTAGATGTTATATCTAGGAGTGTACCAATTCATCTAGGAGTGTACCAAGTAACCTGGCGAATATGGTTCCTGCAGCTACATTGTTTACTAGTTATGTTGCCTTATGCTTTTCTGCTGCGAGCATTGTAAAGTGTGTTTACATAACACTTAGGTTCGTATTCAAAAAGACTTGTTCTGTGTGTAAGTGACTTACTACAATATAAAGTCTGTCTATAAACAAGCTTACACTGGAGGGCAGTTTCCAAAAGACTTGCTCACAGAAGTGATTTTCTCTTTTGGAATCTGGCCCATAATGACTTCTATTGGGCTATTTAACTAAATATTCCCACAACTAATGTTTGACATTCAGACGTGGAAACACTTACGTGAGATTTAACAAAATAAAAAAAAAATGAATATTATACTAACTGAGATACTTGGAGTAAGAGCAATTCCCTGTGATACCCCAGTTCTGGAATCAGTACATATATATATATATATATATATATATATATATATATATATATATGTATATCATTGCCAAAACTGTGTGAAAAACTGGCGGCGAACAATTTGCTACTAGAGTAACTGAAATACCTGGTAAACAAATCCTTTTTTCTGCCTTGTGTATTCAAACCTTGGTACTTGTGTACTTTACCACCTCTGAACCACCTTACTCATGTGTGATAATTCTATCCCTATCCCTGCCTCTAACCCCAACCCTAAACAATAGGGTGCTAAACACACTTTCCCTAACAGAGCAATAAACAAGACAAAAGGAAACACAGACTCTCATGTTCACACGCACACACACACACATATATACACATACACACGCACACACACATGCGCACACACACACACACACACACACACACACACACACACACACACACACACACACACACACACAAAACATACATCCCTCGTCCTTTCTCTGACCCTAATCTGTTCCTACACACACGCTCATCCCAGTGCAGAAACTTTTGTTACAAATTAACATTTGGGAATTATTAGCAACTCCCACTTAACATACATTCAAGAATCCAAAACTCAGCTTTTTCAGCATTTAACAAATCATACCATTTGACCATATTTCCTACCAAAAAAGATAGTGATTAAATGAACCTGCAGCCAAGCACTACATATATATATATATATATATATATATATATATATATATATACATACATACATACATACATACATACATACATACATACATAAATACACACACACACACATATGTATATGTATATATATATATATATATATATATATATATATATATATATATAAATGGAAACCTGATAAAGGCTGTATTGAGTGGATTGAGGATTAAGTGGGTTGACTGAGTGAATTGAATTGAGGAAGTTAACAGGCAGCTGTTTAATCTCAGCCTTACCACAGGATACGTGCCCAAGGAGTGGCGTACGGCAACTGTGGTCCCACTCCACAAAGGCGGTGCCTCTATGGACCCTGGTAATTACCGCCCCATAAGCTTAACAAGTCTAGTCTGCAAAGCTATGGAGAGGATCATAATGGAGCTCATAAACAAAGATATAGGGGACTTGCAGACATTGGACCCGACCCAGTTTGGCTTTGTCAAGGGAAGATCATGCCTTTTGAACTTGGTTGACTTCTTCGAAACAGTCACCAAGGCCATTGATGAGGGAAAGGCAGTCCATACAGCCTACCTTGACCTTGCAAAGGCTTTCGACACAATACCCCACTCGGGTATTGTAGAAAAACTTACCAGCTTAAATGTAAACCCATATGTCACAAGATGGGTTGCAAACTGGCTTAAGGACAGAACCCACAGGGTTAGAGTTGCTGGCGCTGTGTCAGACTCCAAGCCGGTCACAAGTGGTGTCCCACAGGGCTCGGTCCTTGGCCGCTATTGTTTGGCATCTACTTCTCAGAAGTACAGGCCAACATGGGAGGACTTTGGCTGACAAAGTTTGCAGACGACTGCAAACTGGGCCATAGTGGAAAGTGCATCGGACATGGATATCCTTCAGAAGGGACTCACGGAAACAGATAGCTGGTGCCAGAGCCATGGCCTGAAGTTAAACGCCAAAAAATGTATAGTCATACCCTTCGGGAAAAACAAGGTAACCCCAAGCTACCATATAGGTGGCAATCCACTAAGCACAGAAGAGGTTATCAGGGACCTGGGGACCCAGGTTGACAGTGGCCTTTCTTTTGACACTCACATTGCTAAAGTGGTTAGAAAGACCTTCTACATTGCCCACCTGATCATGAAGGGATTCACATCCAGATCTAGTGAGGTCATTGTTCCCCTGTACTCTTCACTTATCAGACCAATGATCGAGTACAATGCCCCATTCGGGATGTATCTCACCCGACATCTGCAGCAATTCGAGAGACCCCAAAAGTTCCTCACCAAAAGGATAAAGGGACTCCAAAATCTGTCATATGCTGCCAGATTGAAGAAACTCCAGCTCTATTCAGTCGCATACCGTCTGCTCAGAGGTGACATGTGCCTGACATACAAGGCCATGTCCAACCCGGAATTAATGGACATGCTCCACCTCAAAAAATCCAAATCCACCAAAACCACTAGAGCAAGCGACTTAAACCTTAGCACGGATATAAATAGGACGTGCTGGAGGGATAGATTTATCACTCAGAGACTCCCTATGCTGTGGAATAAAATCCCGGTCCATGTGAGGCAGAGCACCTCGCTGACTCTGTTCAAGAGAAATCTAGACCTGTGGATGGGAGATCGTAGGTTTACCCCAGGAATCATCTCTGTGTCACTGCTGGACAGAGGCACAACAAACTAATGGGCACAGTATTTTTTCATATAAGGGGTGGCGTAAGCCACAATAATTTGGGCTAGGCTTATAAATGCCTTAGGGCAGATAGCCTAGTATAAACCTATGAACCTATGAACAGAGGAGGAATTGTGTCCAGAGGAAAGGAAGCTAAAAGAAAATTCCCCAGAAAAGAAAAAAAGAAAATGTGACTTGTATGTTTTGTTACAATAATTACACGAACTGGCCAAGTATAGAACAATTGACTTTTCTATTACTAAATTGTACTTCATCCACCATGGAGCAGAGAGGGGGCTTATGCCCTGTCTACAGCCAAGGTGACCTGGGGTAAATTAGCTCAGGCATCTGAGGTGTTGCCAGGGAAGGACTGGCCTGCCCATCCTGGGGGGAAGTTCATCTAGATGTCCCACATGGGGAGGCATGGTCCTTAGAAGGGAGAAGCCCTTGAATGTAACAGGTGAATGCTGAGGAGGGTGGGATACTAAGGGGTAGGTCATAAACGAGAAAAAAACAAAACAGTGAAAGCAGTCAACTCCATGACCCCAGGAGACCTGACAATGGATAGAACACTGGGGGAACTGAAAAAAATAAGCTGAAGAGAAACAAAAAATGTATCTGTCTATTACAGTCTGTTTCTAGCTCAACAAAACCAGTTTATGATCATTATATGACATTATCCAATTTTTGTTATTCAGAGCATTAGAAAGAAAACAAAAACAAAAAGTAATAATTACATATTTACCTTCCAATAACCATTATACACAGACATCATCCAGAAATGCAGCACATCAATCTAACCTGTACAGGGTATCTCCTAAACCTGAGACAAAAATTGTAAAGAAATGCACATTGATACACAGGCAGACATGTAGTTATAAATTATATTAGAAGAGTAAATGGATATAATGCATAAAAGTGGGTACACATATACATTCCATCTATCTATATAGTAAATAAATCAATAAATACACATTCATTTTATATATATATATATATATATATATATATATATATATATATATACCAGTTGTGTACATGTGTACTAATGTGAAGAACATTTTTGTATATTGGTGTAGTTCCTTAGTTCGTCATGGTGGCTTCGTTTCTTATCAGATGCTACCATTAAGACATCAGCCATTGTCTCCCTAATTCCACAAGAATGTATTTATCTTTAAGGTTAATTGAAACTATTTTTACTTCCCTTACAAAATATTTTCTTTGTTAAATGATCCAGGACAAGAATTTTACCCATTTCCTGTAAACTAGGGTCAGCTTACGTCTAATGTCTGGCAATGGTGAAAGGAGCTTTCAGTCAGGTTCCTTTCTATTCATCAGCTCTGTTTTTGACTGTGTTGCAACTCTAGTTAATTTGACAAAGACAATTGTCACTTGAATATAGTGTTTCACTGAAATGTTTTATTTTTTACTCTTCCTATGCCCGTCTTTTTCCTGTTAACATTCAGAAGAAGGTTGTTTACTGATTTTCATTACTGTTTACAAGAAAAAGTTAGAGCTGTTTAGAGAAACTCTCAGTACTCGAGTTCAGTGACAGTGTTACCAGTCTTTGAGAAACCTTTGTTTAAGTACAGTGCTTAGCCATGGAGTTATTTATTTTTGAAGAAGGTAACATTCAAAAGACACAAGTCCTTTTATTTATGGATGACTTGTTCTTTAGTTTGATTAAATGATTTACTTAGAGATATGTGGTATGTAACTGACTGATGAGGGAATCATACCCTGATCTGCATGAAATTGCTTATCAACTCCTGTCCATAATAAAGAGTTAGAGTAAGTTCACAAATTCACAGTTCAATTTACTCAGAGTAAGTTTACAAACTAATTTCAGAGCTTAAATGATACTTTGACATGCAGAGCATTTAATAGTCAGAAATAAAATAAATACTACAAATTTCTTCCCCTATTAATTTGTTGGTACCAGATATACTAACTTTCTCAGATGCTGTAATTATGTATCCCATGATATAATCACTGCCTGCATTACATGCCAAGCACAGGATCAGTTTATGACTTGAGTATGTATGAAATATAAAGCTGTTGCTGATATATTGCTTGCTGGAGGAATTAAATAGTAATACCGACCATGAATCAGTTGTTGGAAGGAAGGATAATGGGAAATTTCAAAAATGCAGTAGCTGACATCAGACAAACCGTGACAAAAAATCTTCGTTTAAACTGCTAAAGTGGTAAATGATAATGATTTTGCAAAGGTAAACCCATCCCTGTCAGAATTGCTTTATTAAAACTGCTCCAAGTAATAGGGTGAACTATAAGCTGAACTGGTACTCTGGAGAGGCTGCCAGTGATGTACTTAACGTTTAGACGGAACACTCTGAAAGAATGATACTGCCATGTTCAGGCATAGCAAGCAAAAAAAAAAAAAAAGAAAGAAATATGAATGTGCATATTTGTGTGTGTGTGCATGTATATCTATCTGTGTGTGTGTGTGTGTGTGTGAGTGTACACACACACACACACACACACACACATAGAGTTTTGTAATGTAGATGAAATAATGAACTGTATTTTCTTTGTTTAATACTGTATTAAACAACTTTTTCTTTATATATCTAAAGTTATCTTACTACTAGGTCATTTGTGGCAGGGTACTGTCATGGACTGTTCAGAAATTACCTGTGGGTCACTGTCTATAACATTATATTCTGGTTGCCATAAACGAGTATTCTCAGTGTACTGATTGTAGCCTCTGATGTAATATCATACAAAACACTTCCAAACATGTTGAATATGCATCTACCATGATCCTGAGAATACTGTTCATGAAAGGATCTACTCAATCAATATATGTCCTTTTCTGGCATAATGTTGAAAATTCTCACAGAAGCAAAGCAGCATCTTTAACTCATCTAAACTCATACACATTCTTGAGACATGCACTCCAGTTCAGCCTTTAACTTTTACTACCAAATGAAGTGTCATGACAGTGTCTTAATTTCTATAGTACCCAAATGAAAAACTTACAGTCTTCTCTTACCACTTTTCTCATTTTTTATGGAACAATAATATTGTTTTTTATAGAACATAACCTTTATGGATTGTTACTCTTATGATATTGTTTTAATCTCTCATTCACAATTTGAGGTAAACTTTCCATTCTGAAACTTAATACCCTAGACTATTCTCTGTCAAATCAAATAGGTTATGAAGTTATTTCAACTTTATTGGAATTTATTGAAATTATATTTTTGAGACCTTTTAAACAGTCTGACATTCCATCTGCTATTTTACACCACATCTCTGGTAGTGGAATTCTCCAGAAATGATCAACATTCATATGTCCCTTAAATACTCTGTTAGTAATAAGCTGATAACATTATAATATATCACTGTATATCTACTCTTGCCATGCTGAGTGGTTCTCTCTGCTCACCAAGAAGTGCTTAGAACAGTTTATCTTCTCTATGTAAATCTTTTATCCAAAGGTAGTCATAGATGTTCTTTACTCAAATACAAAGCTGGTTCTTGTTTTTCAGTTTGTAATTATTTTTCTCTGCTTGGAAAAGATCCCTAGAAGCATAAGCAGTGAGTAGCCTTTTTTCTGAAGATATAACATTTGTTATTTATTTATTATTTTATTTTATTTTATTTTACATTTGACTACCAGGAAAGTCTGACTGGACACATATCCTTTTTCAGTGCAGACCCAGGGAGAAAAGCTCCACACAGTACATACAAGTTAACAATCATTTGATTATATCATATCATATTACACAGGGAATTACATATACAAGATCAAAACAATGGAACAGAGTCCATACAAATATTCTATAACTTCTATAGAGCATCAGACTTGTTTAATCACAGCTCAAATATCATATGTAGAGGCAACGCAAACTAATATATATGTCATACTTTTTTCCTAATTCACCAGTGTTGTAGCATGTTAACATTTTTTTAAACATTTTTAAATGGAGTCTCTACCTTGTGTTTCTATTAGTAGTCTGATCTTTCAGCACCCTGTACAAATGCGCCATCATTGTGTTTTAGGGTTATGCACAGACTTTTTATTTTACTAAGCCTAGACATCCTTATAATTCTTTCATACATTTTTTGTGGGGGGGCAGCTAAATGTTGAATTCCATTTTTATCCAACATGTCATTGCCATTCAGCCACTTGCCACATTCAGCGTACGTTATTCTCAGACCACATTTTTGCATTCTCTGTTATAATTTATTAAATAAATAAGATGCTAACCCTTTGTCTTCCCATTAACTGATAAGTAATTGAGGTACATCCCCACATTTACAGCTTTCAGTGAGTTTTCTGCAATTCTTTGAAAAAAAATGAAGGTGCAGAACTCATTCCATATAATAATGCTATGCACAATCAATCCTCTCTGCAAATTTATGTGCAAATGTATGGTTCTGCATTTCTTAGAATTATCATCAAGCAGCTATTTTTGATAAGCATATGATGAATCCTTATTTGAGAACACAGTTTTACCACACAACGTGGACTTCAACCCTTTCACATGTAGTAGATAATATAATTTAGATATTTTAGCAGCTTGGGACACAGTTAACTTGTAATCATCAAACAAGCAAACTGTAACTGTTCTCTTTTTGCACTAGAGTATTAGATGTAACCCATTTACCATACCTCATTGCAGTCATAATATTTTTTTCTTTCAAGTCTTTCTAATTCTTTTTTAAATCTTTATTGCATTTCAAATGACAACAGCCAACTGTTTAAACTTTTGAGCAAAATGTGGGTTAAAAAAAGGAGTAGCTTTCTTACCCTGTAGTATGTTTAGTTCCTTGTAAAACACTTCAGTATGCTATTTTCAGCATTTTATCCGTAGACTTAACTTATAAGGCATACTCTGTTCTAACAGGCTTTATCTGTTTCCATTTTAACACATCTTGTGTGCAGGCATAATCCTGCCACATCAAATGGCCAATTAAAGCTTAACTTAGAAATAACACACACTTCGGTTGCATTGGAGAGTTGAATTAAAACTTAAATTTCATTATAAATAAAATCAGCTTGCAAATAAATTCCTTGGCAGTATGCTGGCATAGAACTTTGTAGTGTAATCAAGAGCCATTTAGCACCTGTAGGTATATGGCTAAAGCCCTGCCTTTTATTTTATTTTTGGTAAAAGCACTCTGATCCAACCAAAGTGTGTGTTAATTGTGGTGCAGCTTGTCTACCAACCTTGTTCCAAACAAATCATGACTATTTCCTTTCACTGCAAGCAATGGCATTTGTTCCCTTTGGTATTAATAGCAAACTGTATGTACCCCAGATCTGTCTTACTACTGATAAACTCTCCAAGACACATTTTAACTGTTGTGGCTTGTAATTATTTGTTAGGAAACAAAACATTTTTTGAGATATAATTACTATCAATTCCCACAGCACTTCTTTCATCAGTTACCAAAAATGTGAATTTTAAACAATTTTTTTACCTTATTATTTAATGTTGAAAGCAGTGGTGGCATCATTTCCTCTTAGAAAACGTTTTGTATGTTTTTTTTTTATTATTTTTTTATGCTTACTTTGGACTGTCTCTTATTAAAACATGATAATTTTGTATATTCTAACTTCCCAGAATTATGGCATTTTGCTACTCTGAAAATATAGTCATGAGGGTGATCTTTTTTTTTTTTTTTTTACTTGAAATGATAGCAAAACCTTTTACACTGGTGAGTATTTGCTTGAATTACTACTTTATACAGTGTACCAGTAGTAACATCATGCCTTGTCAACTGTTCCATACTTCTGTCTATTTCCAATCCTAGTGCAATTGCAGATTCTCCTGGAAATTTGAAATTTCTTTTAGATAGGTGGCTCAAATCATTAATTATTCTCAGCTGCATCATCCTTGCTTTAGCACGAATACCTTAATTATGCCATCACTACTACTTGTTTTATGATGAGCTCTGCTGCAAAAGAACACCTAAGGAGTCCATGTATAGTCTTTAGGAAACACATTGTCATCTGGCCACTGCAGTCTTGCTTAGTTACTGCTGTAGGTGGGATCACTTTTGTTGATAACTGAAACTGCCTCATAGCTCATTATCAAAACTTAATATATGTACAGCTCGCATAAATAAATAAGTAGCACACTTAATGAAATAAAGAATGTAAGTCACTGTTACTTCTCATAAATATATAAAAAAATGGGTTCTGGTGTGTAGCTCATGAGACATTTCCCTGCAAGCTACAATGTCGAAAGTGTAAGGCTGCAGCACCCTTCATCGTAGAGCAGTATGGCTGAAAAGCACAATCGCTGCAGCTTAAACCTCCTACAAGAAACCAAGCACATTGTGGCAGTCCCTAAGGACAGCAACCCGGCTTTATTCTAACAGGGACAGCTGCGCTAGAAGAGTTATCATGTGACTCTTCTAGTGCAGCTGTCTCTATTAGAATAAAGCCAGGTTGCAGTCCTTAGGGATCACTGTGATGTGTTTGGTTTCTTGTAGGGATTTAAGCTGCAGCAATTGTGCTTTTCAACCATACTGCTTTATGGCGAAGTGGTGCTGCAGCCTTGGGGTTTCAGTGTTATAGCTAGCAGGGAAATGTCTCACGGGCTACATGCCAGAACCCCCCCAAAAAAACAAATCATAATATCTTGTTGATCCCATCAGTCTTTATAGGGGCCCTGATGTTGCCATCTCCACAGTTTTCCAAGCTTCAAAACACCACCACAAACACAAATTCATGTTGTTTCATGACCTGAAAGCATAACTTGCCTGCAAAGAAATGGACCTCTGTAATCTAATGCTAAACTTTAATGGTGAAACTATATAAAATTAGACCCTTCCCTCACAAAACAAAATGCATCCTTAATAATTATGGATTTAATTATGTTTTCTTTCATTCATTCATTCATTCATTCCATTTGTTTGCCAGGAAGCTCTGACTGGACAAACAAGCTCCTTTTCAGTGGAAGCCTGGGGAGAAAAGCTTCACATGAAACTACAACAGAGGCAAGCTTTCCATACCCTCCAAACATATGTATACCAACTGCCTGTTGTGTAACATTGGGAAGGGATAAAGCCTGCTAAACAGTTCACAGTGTTCTGTGGTAACCACTTGCTTTGCTCTACCATAAGTGAACAAATGATTTTCTGAGATTTTACAGACCATGGATACATAGAAAATTCATTTAAAAAGATTTGTTAATTACATATCTTTAGTTGTGGTCTGGTATAGTAGCAGCTAAAAGTGATAGTTTTGTGACAAAAGAAACAGCTGTGTTAAAGTGGCTGTCAAGTTTATTTTTTGAGGAACAATCAAGGGTCTGCTAAACAATTTTTTTCCAGTTTAACCATAGCTAATTTTTAGCTGGTTGAAATAGCAGGACCAAACACTATCTGCTAATCGCTGGTCATGGCATTACATTCAGATATACATCAACAAGATCATCAAATATGGTTCTTGGTGCACTTCAGTGTAGACATACATAGCCACTAGATACTACCATGGAGATAGTCAGATAGTACCATGAGGATAGCCATCAGATACTGCCATGGAGGTAGCCATCAGATACTACCATGGGGATAGCCATCAGATGCTACCACGGGGTTATCAGATACTACCACAGGGTTAACCATCAGATACTACCACGGGGCTAGCCATCAGATACTACCATGGGGGTAGCCATCAGATACTACCATGGGGGTAGTCATCAGATATTACCACGGGGCTAGCCATCAGATACTACCACAGGGCTAGCCATCAGATACTACCATGGGGGTAGCCATCAGATACTGTCATGGGGGTAGCCATCAGATACTACCACGGGGCTAGCCATCAGAAACTACCATGGAGATAGCCATCAGATACTACCATGGGGATAGCCATTGGATACTACCATGGGGTAGCCATCAGACAGTACCAAGGGGCTAGCCATCATAAACTACCATGGGGGTAGCCATCAGATACTACCATGGGGGTAGCCATCAGATACTACCATGGGGATAGCCAACAGATACTACCATGGGGATAGCCAACAGATACTACCATGGGGATAGCCATCAGATGCTACCATGGGGGTAGCCATCAGATACTACCACGGGGCTAGCCATCAGATAATATCATGGAGATAGTCAGATAGTACCATAAGGATAGCCATCAGATACTACCATGGAGGTAGCTATCAGATACTACCATGGGGCTAGCCATAAGATACTACCACAGGGATAGCCATCAGATACTATCATGGGGGTAGCCATCAGATACTACCATTGGGGTAGCCATCAGATACTACCACGGGGCTAGCCATCAGATACTATCATGGGGGTAGCCATCAGATAATTCCATGGGGGTATGCATCAGATACTACCACAGGCCTAACCATCAGAAACTACCATGAGGATAGCCATCAGATACTACCACGGGGCTAGCCATCAGATACTACCACGGGGCTAGCCATCAGATGCTAGCATGGGGGTAGCCATCAGATACTACCACGGGACTAGCCATCAGATACTACCATGGGGGTAGTCATCAGATACTACCACAGGGCTAGCCATCAGATACTACCATGGGGATAGCCATCAGATACTACCACAGGGCTAGCCATCAGAAACTACCATGGAAGTAGCCACCAGATAGTACCATGGGGTTAGCCATCAGATACTACCATGGAGGTAGTTCAGCAAGTGGGAGTAATGTAATTTTATGTGGCTGCTATAACATTCAATGTCATTGAATTAGTAGTGAGGGAATTTGTAAAAAGAAGAAAACGATAAGGCAAAAAATAAAAGTGATGGCTGGAGGGTGGTGTTTAGTAATGCTTGGAATGTAGAGAAACTGCCTGAAGTGCAGGCAGTCATATCTGATAATGGGTCAGGCAGAATAAAGATAAGAGATGCTTGGGATAATAACAAAAGGGAATGAGAAATGTTAGCTTCTTGGAAATTAATGCTTAGTCATGAGAGATGGGAAAAGCAGTGCTCACTTAAGGGAAAGTATCAGATTCAATGCTTGAAAGGATAAGGAAGAGAGAAAAGGGAGGAGGATATGATGAGGGATAATAAGTGATGAAAAATATCACTGCTGAGGAGAAAATGTGGTGCAGTGTGATTAGCACAACATAGAAAGACCAACAAATATAGCGGGGGGGGGGGGGGGCGTTGTATAAAGAAATAATCAGGAGCAGGAATTCAAAGAAAAGTTAGGTAGTGATGGGAAACTTTAATCTACCTGAGCAGCCTTTTGAAAGTTAGAGCCAAAAATGAAATAATGCATTTGATTGATTATGATGAATTTAAATAAAATGAGGTACCAGAAATGGAAGAATGGATGACTTTCTAATGTATGTAGCTGAGAATGAAGAAACTCTGGAAGTAAACTCACCTATCAGATAGTGATCATACATTTGTATAACCTCCCAGTAGAACAGGGGCAGGAACAGTAGAAGCCAGAATGGAGGTATTGGATTTCTGGACAGCAGACAATATAAAATATTCAACATAGTGAGAGAAGGAATTGCTTGAATATCAACGTTACAGTGAGCTGTGAAGGACTGTAAAAGAGCACATATGGAAGGGAACAGAATGGATAAAGGGCTGATTAGGATAGGAAAGACTGGATGAAACATAAAAGAGTAAACTAATACAAGTGAATAGGGTGTTAAGTGTTGCAGTAAAGACTAAGGAAAAAATATACAGAGAATCAGATTGGAAAGAAAGTCTAGTCTGAACATGAGAATTTTTAAGGAAAGCAGAAAGAAGGCAAAGATAAGGAAAGGCAGCAAAGGCAGGACTGAAAAGGCAACTTTCAAACAATATCACATATAGGTTCATAAAATCATATTTATATACCAGGCTAACAAACATCAGGGCCTTTATAAGCCTAGCTATGCACTCCATCCCAATTGTGTCTCTATGTATTATCGGAATTTATTAGGAGGGCGTGTGTTAGAATGTTTCTACAGGTTATGTGAGGGAGGGGGTATTACTTTGGGAATTACTGTCTGCCTTTGTCTGTCAGAGACATGGGGGCCAGACTTGGGGAGAATTTCCGATTTCACATCCATTGGTCAATGTTATTCTTAAATAGGGTTAGGGATGTACTCTGTTTCACATGGATAGTGAACCTACTCCAGAGCATAGGCATCCTCTGAGACACATATTTGTCTTGCCAATATGTCTTATTTATGTCACAAGCAAAATTTAAATCCTTGGATCTAGTTGTTCTGATGCTGCTCATTTTGAGGATGTGCAAAAGGTCCATCAGAGCTGGATCTAAGATGCCTTGTATGCCAGGCATAGATCACCTCTCATTAACCTTCAGGAAACAAGAATATAAAGATAGGGCTTTAAGGCTACCTGTTTAGGATAATGTTTTTATACCCCAGATTCTCATGGTAAGGAGCCTTTGTGGGCATTCCAACTATTGCATCTGTTTGGTCAGGTACATGCCGAAGGGGGCATTGTACTCAATGATGGGTGTGATAAGAGCTAAATAAGGAGGCACAATGACTTCCTTGGACCTGCATGTCATGCCTTTACTTAAGTTGGGTGATACAGAATAATTTTCTTCCTACCTCGGCCACATGTTGGTCAAAGACCAAATTACAGTCTACATGCCTTCCCAGAGCTCTGACTACTTGAACAACTCTTATGGGTTTGTTATCAGTGGAGTAATTAGCCTGTGTGCCAGTTTTCCCAAAAAGCAATATAATGCATTTCTTGGCATTGAATTTTAATCCGTGACTTTGGCACTAGTCAGCTGTCTGTGTTAGACTCTGTTGTAAGATGTTTGCATAATGGGGGAAATCTATGACAGCTCCCAGTTTGCAGTTATCTGTGAACTTGGTCAGCCAAACGCCCTTGACATTAGCCTTTACCTCTGAGAAGCAGATGCCAAATAGGAGCGGTCCCAGCATGGAGCCCTGAGGTACCCCGCTGGTGACAGGTCTTTTAGTGGATGTGGTATCACCAGTCCTGACTTCCTGGGTCCTGCCTGTCAGCCAGTTGGCAATCCAGCTAGTTATGTAGGGGTTATGCTTAGTTCAGTGAGGTTTTCACTATACCCAAGTAGGGTATTGTATAGAACACCTTAGCCAGGTCCAGGTAGGAGGGCATGCACCATTTTCCTCTCATCCATTGCCTCGGTAACCTTCTCAAATAAGTCCACCAGATTTAGTAAGCAAGATCTTCCCTTGAAAAAGCCAAACTGGGTTGGGTCCAGTAAAAAAGAAAATGCCTGAATGTTGCCTATGTCTTTGTTGTCATTCCATGGTTTTGCTTGTTAGACTAGTCAGACTATTAAGTCTGTAGTTTCTGAGATAAGTTGATGGTTCACCCTTGTTAAGTGGGATAACCATTGCCGTCCTCCATTCTCATGGTGCATTGCCTGTTTTGAGGCTATAGTTGAAAAGTGACTCATGTGGTCCTGATAGATTGGGTCTATATCATATAGTCAAAGGTTTAGGTAATTGAATACCTAAAGCTCGACACCTAAACAGCGGAAGCTGTAAACTATGAATGGCCACTTCCACAAATTTTTTAATAGGGAAAAAAAATAGTTTGACCATTATCGGGAATCTGCCCTTTTCTCCACTGTAGAGTGATCTCGGAGTTGGTATATTTAGTTAGGGGTTGTGTGGGGGGCACAGCCCCCCCACATGGGGGTGTGTGGAGGGCAAACACCCTCACTCAATTAGGGTTTGAAAGGTTTTTTTTGGTCTGGCCAAGCAAATTTTTTCCCTATGAAAAAATTCGAGGAAGTAGCCTTTCGCAGTTTACAGCTTTCGCTGCTTAGGTGTCGAGCTTTAGGTATTCGATTACTTAAAGCTTCAGTTATCTAATATAGACCTGATAGATCATGTTTTCAGCTATTTAGGAGGCATCTCAGGCTCTTGTCGGGGCCAATTAAGGCTGTATTTATGGCCTTAGTGAGCACCACCAGGTTACTAGTAGGTATTTTATGGACTGAGGTGAAGGAAGTAGGAGTAAAGTTTGACATAAATTTGATAGTCAGCAAATTTGCTATGTTGCTGTGCTCAGCGATGTTGGCCCGAGTGACCAGCAGTTCTGCACATGATGTGTGCTGCCTTTAAGGTTTCAGAAATAACTGTAGAAGGCCTTATGCTTGCCTTTAGCATGTGAGGCCATCTTGACTTTGTAATTGACCTTGTTTGACTTAATTAGTTCTTTTAGTTTCCTGTTTAGTTTAGAGACCTCCTATCATTATGGGAGGTAATCTTCCTGATTTTAGCCATGACTTTTTTCTTTAGCTCTATACCCTATTAAAGTTAGGGTTCCACTAGTGGGGTTTGTTTTTAGAGTTTGTTTTGGGCTTACTTCTATTAGGTACTGCAACCTCTATACAGCCATTTACAGGGATGTATAGGGTCTCTGTGAAATATTCCTCATAGGTTGTTGTGAACTCAGGTTGGGAGGTCTGCTGAAATTTGATAAACCATCCCTTAATAGGGTGTCATTTGCTTTGGAATAGTTCCTAACTGTTAGAGGTTTGCTGGGGTTACCAAACTGATTTTTATTTTGGAGGAGACAGCTTTGTGGTCTGACCTCACCAGTGTGGATGTGACGGGGGGGGGGGGGGGGGTTGCAACTCTTTTCCATATTAGTGAATACTGGGTCCAGAATGTTTGAACCTGTGGTGGGTGTGTGCACTATGTGGTCAAGAATATTGTGGTAAAAGAGTCCAGGTGTAATTGTGTCTGTGTGAATATGAGACAGTCTGTGTTTCCCAGTCTATAGAGGGGTAGTTAAAGTCTCCCATAAATAGAGTATTTGGTTTAATGGTAAGTGCCTGCAGCAGGTCTAGGTATGAGCTATGAGATTC
This sequence comes from Protopterus annectens, assembly GCF_019279795.1. NCBI lineage: Eukaryota > Metazoa > Chordata > Ceratodontiformes > Protopteridae > Protopterus > Protopterus annectens. The sequence goes on along the minus strand of NC_056751.1, from coordinate 256,535,248 downwards.
TAGTGACATAGACAGTGACCTATAGCTTGCTCGGGTATGGTGTGGGACTTTGTCTATGGTGATTTGTACATGGATAAATTCCAGGGCATCATTCTGTTTAACCTATACAGAGTTATGCTTGCTGCTAATACAGATTGAGACTCCTCCACCTTTTATTCCTGTCTGTGCAGCTGATGGTCTACATGTGTGGAAGACACTGAAGTGTTACAAGTGCCAGAGCATTTTCTGCAGATTTAAACCATATCTCAATAACGGCACAAATATCCATATTTTCCATAGCGAGGGGAACTTGTACCATGTAAAGTTTCTTAGGTTCACAGGTTCATAAGTGGTTACTGGGCTGTTGACCCAAAAGTATTTTTAACCTAGCTATGAGTACCCAGTGTAATACTAGAGAAACCCAGTATAAAGGATCTTGCCAAAACTCTTAGTTAGCAATGACTGCCCATATCTTGGAGGGTCATAGGTGAAATCCCTGGCAAGAATTTACAGTTTCCATCCAGTTATCCAGGCTATGCTTAAACAGGGTCATAAAGGGGCTCTGTTTGATGTGAACTGGTAGCCTATTCCTGCAAAATAATTTGCAGTCATCAACAGCCCCTCTGTTTTGGCCTGAACTTCTGAGTAGTATATTACAAACAACAATGACCCCTGTGGAACCCCACTAGTTACAGGTCTGCTGGATGAGGTAAAGTTCCCAACTTTGGCTGAGTGTGATCTGTTGGTGAGGCAGTTAGCAGCCCACTTGATGACATAAAGGTTGATATTCAACTGAGAGAGTTTATCAATAATGCCCAAATATGGGATTGTGTCAAAAGCCTTGGCTAAGTCAATGTAGGCTTATGCACAGATTTGCCTTCATCTATGGCTCTGGTGACATTTTCGATCAAGACCACAAGGTTTAACAGGCATGACCTGCCTTTGGCAAAATCAAACTGTCTGATCAAGGATTCGGAGATCATCTATATCCTTATTTATAAGATCCATGATGATTCATTCCATGGCCTTGCAGATAAAACTGGTTAATCTTATGGGTCTGTAGTTCCCAGGGTCTGTTGCGGTACCCTCTTCATGAAGGGGGATGATGGTTGCTGTTTTCCATCCAGCAGGAATAAAACCAGTGCTCAGGCTGTGGGTGAAGAGGGTACCTAATGGAGTTGCTAACTCATGTTTTAGACAATTGACAAGACAGTCTGTGATATCATCTGGTCCCAAAGAAGCTGTGTTTTTGGCCTTGGAGATAGCATTAATGACTTGCTCTTTGGAGATGCAAGGGGGGGAGATGTAGAGGGAGTGCTTTGTGTAATGTTTGGAGGGGACAGGGGGTGAATTTTTCATCAAACCTGTCAGCTAATAGTTTAGCTGTTTTCACAGGATCAGTGTGTGTGATGCCATCCACAGCTAGTCCAGATCACGTCTGGGTCCTACCTTTTAGATTACGCATATAGCTGAAAAATGCCTTACGGTTATCCTTAGCTTTGGTTGCTAATGTTTTTTTCAGTGTTGACCTTAGAGGACTTTACAGGTTGTCTTATTTGTTTGTTTAAGCAGAGGAAGGTGTTCTTCCAGTGCTGGGACGTCTCTTTTTTATTCTTAGCAACTTCTTCCTCATGTTTTATAACTTATTAAAGCTAGATGTCAACCAGGGAGGTTTGTTTTTTCTTGAGGCTCTTGTTTTGATCCTATCAATAACAGCTGTGTCAGTATATTTGTATAAGTTGTTTTGCAGGGCATTTGTGGATACCTTATGATAGCTGTCAATGCCATCTGTGGGAACAGGAGCTTGGAAATTATTTATGGCATCCCTTTGGAGGGTATAATTAGCTTTGGTGAAATTTTTTAGCCTGATTAGACCTAAGAGGAGTTCAGGTGTTATAGCTACTTCAAATGTTACTGATTTGTGATCAGATTTAACCAATGATGGTCCTATACTTGTGGTGGTGCAACGGTCACCCATGTTGGTGAGGACCAGATCGAGAATATTTGAGCCCCTTGTGGGGTTGCATAGTATTTGTTCCAGGGCATTAGTGTTAACAAAGTCCAGGATCCTTTGTGTGAGCATGTTGTTACTGAAATAAGTTTCCCAGTCAGTGGAGGGATAGTTAAAAACACCCATGGCTAGAGTGTTTGGTTGTAATTTGATTCACTCAGGTAGGTCCAAATAAGCAGTGTGAGTATCATGATTCATTGAAGGGGGCCTATAGCTAATCATGATTTGAATGGGGGTCTTACCCACAGTTAGTTGAACTTGGAGTAACTCCATGGAGTTTTCATGTCTAACCAGTCTAGAGGTGTATTTATCTTTGATGAAGATAGATAATCCTCCTCCTCCTTTGGTTCTCACACATTCATTTTGTGATCTGAAAGTGTGGAAGGCATTGTAGCCTTGCAAGGCCAGGGTACTGTCTGCGGCCCTGAACCAAGTTTCTGTGACTGCACAGATGTTAACATCCTCCATGGAGAGGAGTGCTTCCAGAGAGTGCAGTTTCTGATTTACACTCCTAGTGGTTAGCAGCATAACTTGTAATTTATTTCTGAGTGATGTTTTCATGTTGGAAATTTTGTTCTTGAGTCCTTGCCTAAAAAAGCATTATGGGGGAGGCAAGTGCCTTAGCAAGTAACTGAAAGCCTAGAGGTGATAGGTGAAGACCATCTCTGGCAAAGCAGTGTGGTCTATTAACCATGTCATCCCAGGCTGATAGGAACTGAATTCCCTTAGAATGATGCCATAAACTAAGCCAGTTGTTGAAGCCAATCATTTTTTGTTTATATTGTGGTATCATACTAGGTGAGGGTAGAAAGCTGCTCAAGTCTAGGGACATAACTGTCTGTGCCACATATTCAGAGACGTCAATCATGTCTCTTTTCTTATAGGCCAGTGATGCATGTCTTAAGTCATTCACACCAACATGAACTGTGACAGAATCATAATGGTACTTGTTGTTGAGAGACTTGAGTGCATGTGTGATCTGACAGATAGTACCTGATGAATAGCTGACCATAACCTTCTCCTTGTCCAGCCTGGTGAGTGGGACCTCTGTGTGTCTCACAATGGAGTCACCTGTGACTAAAAATTTGGTTTAGATTTGCTTTGCCTTAGGGGCTTATTTGGTGAGACACTAATGCATGTCTTTTTGTGTGTATTGAGTGGTTTAGGTGCTGTATTAGGTGAACCATGTTTGTGTTTGGAAGGTCTCTGGTGTTAAGGTTGGTTTTTGGTGAGTACCTCCATATGTGATGGTTTATGTGTTGAGTGCATGGTTTGCGTAGGAGGTGTATTATGTGAGCTGACAACCCATTCAGTGTTACTGTTCTGTGCACTAGAGAGCAGTGATTCCAGATTCTTAGTGTAGCTGCATCTCTCACAAATTGTACATGGGTGATTTAGAAGTAGAGGGTTGTCAGTATACATGAAGCAGTTGCTATGTTGCCTCAGGATACCCATGACAATCAGGGTGGTAGCAGAAATGGAGGGAAACTGACCATCCATAATGCTAGTTTAAATCCTGTTTTTACAGTGGGGAGAAAAAGTGGAGGGGTGTGGTATAACTGGGTGCTCTAAGTGAGGTCTATACTAATGGGGTGCTCTATAAAGGGTCTATACTAGTGGGGGGTTCTCTAAATATTATGAGACTATTGTAGATTTGATGTTTTTGGGACTGGTTAAGGGGCAAAAGTACAGCTGAGGTGCTCTCTGAGCAGCTAAGCACAATTTAAGGACTTTTTAGCTGGATCATGGGCAGCTACTAAGGGAAAATTTATGTACTGAAGTTTTTGCATATATAACTGCCAAGGGTTACTCCTGCTGCACAGTAGTGGATGATGGTGCACAGTGGTGCACAATGTGTAAACAGATGAATACAGTAGAGTCGTGGGTGGCCGCCTAACTCTGTGGAGCTGTGTTAAAACAAGCGCAAACCCACGCAAATGTGGGGCTTATGTAGCAACAGTGAGCAAACAGTTTAACCAATAAAAAAGCTCAAAACTGAGCCCTGTGCCAGCAACCTTCAATCAGATGAGTCCTAACTGCACTCTCCTGCCACAAGGGTGCAGGGGGGCCTTCTCCAAGAAAAGATAGCCTGGTTTAGTGCTCAGTTTAACAAACAGAATCAGATTCAGCAGGTTTGAATCTATTCTGTGCTACAGCAGACAAACGTGCAACAAATCAGCAAGAAAAGTTTTCAAAAATGAGCGATATAACAAAAATACAGTTTAAAAGTGCAAAAATACAATATGAATTGTACTTATGGTTGGCAGAATGCAACAGATTCCTTGGGTTACACAGATGAATACAGCAGAGCAGTGGCTGGTCACCTGACTCTGTGGAGCTGTGTTAAAACAGTGACCAAACTGAATTAAACAATTTAACATATCCTAGACCTGGTCATTACCAACATGGGCAATCAATGCTCCACACCTATGGCCACCCCCTCGTTGGTCAGGTCAGACCATAAGCTAATCACCCTTAACATCCACATCCCACCCCCACCCCCCAGTAAGGAAATCTCCATAAAAAACTTCTCCAAAGCCAACTTCATGCTACTAAAGTCAGAAGTGACAAACGTCATGACACCCATGCAGACTGGAACTGAAAGTTCGACTGCTGAGTCCTACGCTAAGGTACTGTATGAGCACATCCACTCATGCATGAATCGTGCCATCCCAAATAGAACCAAGATGCTGTCCTCCAAAAAAAGGTAGCCAATCTGGTGGTCCCCTGTCATAAACAAACTTTAGAACAAAAGGACGAAACTGTTGCAGAAAAGGGGAAAATCCCAGGATGCAAAAAACTCCCTTACTAGCCTCAGTAAGAAGCTGAGATCCTTCATAAAATCCTCCAAAGCTAGCTATGAAAATAAAATTGCCAGATTCCAAAGACAACCACAAGGCATTCTATAACTATGTCAAGAATCTAAATGGCAATGCTCAGATCTGCTCTGAGCTACAACAGAATGGCATTAAATATACTGATCCCAAGGATATTGCCAATATCCTGGCAGATCGATTCAGTGCCAACTTCACCCCCCTCTTACCCCCTAAACATCCCATCTCAATACGGGAAGATTGCCAAATTCCGGTAATAACGGTCACACAAGTAAAAAATGCACTCTCCAAAGCTAAGAATATAGCATCGATGGAACCAGATGACATCCCGGGCTGTGTACTACATGAACTACAAAATGAACTGGCACCTCACCTAAGTATCATGTTTAATCATACCCTCACCACTGAGTGGTGCACAGCTGCAGTTATCCCACTCCACAAGGGGGGATCCACCTTGGATCCCGGGAACTACTGTCCCATCAGTTTGATGAGCCTGATCTGCAAGGCCATGGAACGTATTATCATGGAACATATAGACAAAGACATTGGCACCCTTCAAACACTGGATCCCACCCAGTTTGGGTTTGTGAAGGGCCGATTTTGTCTCCTGAACCTGATTGACTTCTTCAAATCAGTCTGCAGAGCCATGGACAAGGGTAAGGCAGTCCACACAGCCTATCTGGACCTCACCAAGGCCTTTGACACCATCCCCCACTCTGGAATCATAGATAAACTTACTAAGCTGGGCATTAATCCCTATGTCACTCAATGGGTTGCCAACTGGCTTACTGAAAGAACCCACACTGTAAAAGTAGCTGACTCCAAATCCAACTCCAGACAAGTGACGCGTGGAGTACCTCAGGGTTCAGTCCTGGGACTGCTCTTGTTTGGCATATACTTCTCTGAAGTACAGGCCAACACTAAGGGACTCTGGCTAACAAACAGATGACTGCAAACTGGGAGCCAGTATTGAATCCCCAAATGATGTGGATACTCTACAAAAGGGCCTTACAGAAACAGATGCTTGGTGCCAGAGCCATGGGCTCAAGCTCGATGCCAAGAAATGTATAGTTATCCCCTTTGGGAAAAAACATGTACCCATGAATTACCACATAGGTGGCAGTACACTAAACACTGAAAGTGTGATAAGAGACAGTGGTCTCACCTTCAATAACCACATTGCCACAACAGTCAGGAAATCCTTCTATGTGGCACACTTCACCACTAAGGGCTTTTCATCCAGAACAAAGGAGGTCATTGTCCCACTGTACTCAACCCTCATTAAAACCATTATAGAATACAATGCCCCATTTGGTATGTACCTCTCAAGACATCTACAACAACTGGAAAGGCTGCAGAAATACCTCACTAAAAGAATCACAGGCCTAAAGCAGATGCCCTATGCTGACCACCTTAAAAAACTCCAGCTATACTCTGTCACATATTGTCTACTCAGAGGTGATCTCTGCTTAACATACAAGGCCATGTCAAACCCAGAGCTGTTGGACATGCTACACTTAAAGAAATCCCAATCCCTTAGAGCCACACACTCCAGAGATCTAAACCTTGTCATCACAATAAACAAAACATGCTGGAGGGATAGGTTCCTGACCCAGAGACTCCCCAGACTCTGGAATAGACTGCCCATACATGTCAAGCAGAGAGCCTCTTTGGTCCTCTTCAAAAGGAACCTTGACAATTGGATGGGAGAAAGGAAATTCACCCTGGGGATCCCGTTGTTCGTCCTGCTAGATAGGGGTCCAGGGAAATAAATAGTGTGGAAAGAAATAGCCAGGGAATTGTTATGACTAGGCTTGTATAGGCCCTAGGGCCGATAGCCTAGTACCAACCTATGAATCTATAACCAATAAAAAAAACCTCAGAACTATGCCCTGTGATAGCAACCTTCAATCAGATGAGTCCTAACTGTACTCTCCTGCAGCAAAGGTGCAGGAAGGCCCTCTCCAATAAAAGATAGCTTGATTTAGTACTCAATTTAACAAACAGAACTAGATTCAGCAAGTTGGAATCTAGTCTGTGCTACAGCAGACAGAAAGTGGAACAAATCAGCAAGAACAAATTAAAAGTGCAAAATACAGTATAAATTTGTACTTATGTTTTAGCCTTCTCCTAAAACTTTAGTTTTTTTATTTTTGGTTTTATTTCTATGTCAGTAGGTTTATCAGTTTGGCATTGCCTAAAATAGGCTCTAAGGGGGGGGGGGGTGAATAAAGATTTAGCCAATATTCAGAAACCTAGGGAAATCAGGTACAGACCTTCCTTTGCAAAGCAATGTGGTCTTTTTACCATGTCCTACCATGCTGAGAAATATTGAATCCCCCTGGAAAGACATCAGAAACTAAGCCAATTATCAAAGTAAATTATCTTTTGTTCATACTGTGGTATCATCCTTGGTGAAGGTAGAATGATACTCAATACAAGGCCCATGGCTATCTGAGGGACATATTCAGAGATCAACAAAGCCTCTCTTCTTACAGTCAAGGGAAGAAAGTCTCAGGTTGTTAATGCTGACATGAACTGTGATAGAATCATACTGGTACCTGTGCTGTAGTGACTTGAGTGCATGCATGACTTTGCTGATTCTGGGTCCAGATAAGCAGCTAACCTTATCTTCTTGTTCAGTCTGATGAGTGGGGCATCTCTGTGTTACACAGTGGAGTCCCCTGTGACAAGAGGCTTGCTTTATGGGCTTTGCTCCTGTGGCTCCAATGGGTATAGGAGTATGTATGGTGTTTGGTACTGTGTTTGGTGAGTACTTTAGAGATTGCTGAGGGTAGGCATTACTTTTTATAGGCTTTGGAGGTCTTTGAGGTGTCGGAAGATTGTTTTTAGTCCCTCAGTGTAGCTTGGTGTGTGTGTGTGTGTGTGTGTGTGTGTGTGTGTGTGATAGTACTATGTGTGGTGGATGTAACGAGTGTATTCTTGACAACCTTGCTTGTATGCGAGATTTTTGCCTCCAGTAAAATTGTGTATGTGCATCTCTCTCATGCAGTGTTTTTTTTTCAAGATTACATGATTGTCTGTGAACATGAGACAATTGCTACATTGTCTCAAGATGCCCATATCCACCTAGCTGGCTACAGAGACATTTGGAAATTGCATATTCATGTCGTCCAGACCTTTATTTGGGTGGGCTACTGTAGATCATGGACTGGGTTATACACAGGTCTCCTTGGGTGGTCTCTGGGATTTGGCTCTAGACTAACTTAGATTGTTCTAAGATTTGTTAGTAGTGCTGTTTAATGTGCAGTCTAGTTGCTGTAAGCTTGTCTCCATGCAATGGCTTTGTTTTAGGCACACCAAGTTACAGGTTTCAGTTCTGAGAGAAGTTTTATAGGGTGTTTGTATTTGTATGGAGCACTGCGAACCTCTTGATGTAATAGCACTTACAAAGATTGCTTGCAAGTGTAATGCTACACTTAAAGTATTTTGGCAAAGCAATTTCAAGCATTAGGGACCTTCAGAATGATTTAAAGGCAAAATCAACAGATAAAGGAAAAATTAAAGCAGTTGCACTTTTAAACAGTTACATGAAGTACAAAACAATAAAATAAATCTCTCATCTGACAATAACAGAGCAGGATTAACTCAAGACCCCCCCACCCCCACTCAGCGTATGGCTAGGTACCAAGCTGATGGGAACTCTGGCAAAATGAGCAGGAGACAATTTGTAGTAAAAGAGATTTACTTGTGAGAACTGCTGATTTGCTGGGTGGGCTCTAAGTATTATGGATATATGGAAAACAATGGGTGGGAAAGTACTGAAATAGGTTACAAAACAGACAACAGCAGTGAAAGATGGCAACATTTTTCTTTTAACTAGTTGGGCAAAGCAAAAACAGGAGATAGGAAACAAATTAACTGAAGAAATAGTACAGGGAATATAAGAAGGCTAATTAACAGGTATGTTTTCGAAATTAATTATTTGCATTAGTGTTCATGAGTGAGAAAGTGGGCAGGATACTACGTGGAAAACAGACCAAGTGTTTTTATTTATTTATTTAGGTTTTGATGTTTTTTTTAACAATTTTAATCCACTAGGCAATAAGTAAGTCAAGCTTTCCTGTTACAAACTACCATGCCTACTAAAATCCCATTGAACAAATTACTGTGTAGACTGTACAAGTGACCACAGAAAATCCTTAAAACAGGTGACAGCCATAGAAGTCCTGCCTCCTGCTGTGTGCTTCCTAGGTCAACCTCACTGCATACTTCACACTAAGAAGCAAAGACCTTAACATAGCCTGCCTCACTCCATGTAACATCAGTAACAAATCGATAGTAATGGACGCATGGTTTGTCACAGAACAGCTCTCAGGCATAAAAATCTCAGAAATCAGGATGAAGGACAATTTCTGCCCCTCAACCTTTATACAGAAAAATTATGTAATGGTTTCTGAGCCAAGACAAGGCTTTCACTAGGAGGTGGAAAGTCATCCTGGTCAAGCAAAACTCCGCTCTTGAAATAATTAATACTTCAAAATGCAACTCAGCTAATAACAGGATAACTAGGTATCATGTCAGCTAAAACTGGGTAAGCACAGATATCTCTTTGTAACTTCTGCATATATCCCCTCCATCCTCACAGGCAGTCAGTCAGTAAACTATCCTTAACATCTTTTTAAGGGGATTCCATGAAAATACCATCATTCTTGGAGACTTCAATCTCAGTGCAATTGGACCCAAAGGTAAACAACTAGATAAAATGCTGCAGCAATACAAACTTGAGTAGTTGGTTAAGGCTTCTACAAGGTCTAACCCTCAGACCAGAACTGGCACTACTCATGACTTCATAATATCTAACATTAAACAAAGATGTCTGAGAATGGGTGACCTAGCAAACTACTTCAGTTGTCATTGTCCTCTCATCTCTATATGTTCATTCAAAACTCAGAAGAACCACCTCAAATAGTGGTGAGCAGGCCATTCCATGAGCAGGAATGCAGGACTCTAAATACTATTCTTGTATCTTTAGATTTGATTCCATTATACAATAATCTTGATTCAGCCACTGCATTGCCTTTCTTCACTTGTACCATCACCAAGATCTAGGACTTTTTCTTACCAACTACCCAACAAATGCTGACAAGTCAGTTGTGCCCCTAGCTAACCTTAGACTTTTTAACTATAGCCTAAGTTCTTTATCAGCCATATTCAGTATACTTCCCTTATTTTCCCTGGAAAAGAAGCTGATTACATTGTTAAACCTCTCACCCACATTTTAACCACTCCCTTGCTTCAAAGATGTCTTTCTTGTTTTGAAGCACTCTGTTATTATCCTGTCTAAGATAGTCTCTTCTAAGCAATGAAAAGACCACCGACCCATTTCCATCTTTGCCCAATTACAAATATCTTTAAGAAACAACAGTATAATTAACAGCTATGGCCTCTTACCATATCAGCAACATAGTTTTCACAATGCCTTCAGCAGAATTACCTTACAGTCTGTAAATAATAATATTAACTCTAACATAGAGAGACTTATTACAGCAGTATTTATTGATATGACTCGTGCTTTTGAAATTGTCAGTCATAAAATTTTATTGCACAGACTCAAAAGGCAAAATGGTTGAAGACAACACTATCAATTGGTGTAAAAATTACCTTACAGCTATATCTTTTTAAGTTTACTCTACTAAGCATTACTCAGGTAATGGTAGCCTCAACACTGGTGTGTCTCAAGGCTTTGTTTTGGTCTCCCTCCTGTCCTGTCCTCTCTGTTCATTGGTAATCTAACAGAAGACCTATCAAGACTTGAACTCACGTAATATGCGGATGATATCTAGCTTCTGGAAGCTAACAAATCATATACTGACTTATGTACCAGCAAAACTTCAACAAAGTTTCTACAAATTCTACCACTAGTCATCCAATAAGCAACTTCTGATCAATCCAGGAAAAGCTAATGTGATATTTGTTCAACACAAAAAAGTGTTAAGCTTGCCTTACACTTTGCTTGTGGACACAAGGGACAATAGTATCCCTAATGTTCCTGAATACAGTTACTTAGGCATTACACTTAATTCATTACTCCCATTCATAACCCACATCAGTAATATTTCAAGTATTGTTCAACATCATCTCAAGCTTTGTCATTGCATATCACATCTTTTTTCTGCAGCAGCCAGGTCTGCTATTGCAAAAAATGTCCTCCTCCCTATACTTGAGTACTGCTTACTCTTACTAACTCTACATTCAGCTTGCAACACTTTAATAATTCAGATTGCATAAAATAAGATTTTCAGAGATTCCCTAATATCAGATTCTCACACCCACCATTATGATTTCATAATAGGACTATGTTGGCTTCTTGCTGATTGGGTTTCCTTTCTTTTTAGTTGTTATTATTCAAAATATTAAAGTTGGGATACTGTCCACCTCTAAGTGCCAAATTTCCTTTCAGAGAACATGTTTATTCTTTAAGGAATATCTGTTCTCTCTCCAAAATTACAACAGGGTAAAAGCAGGGTAAAAGCTTTCTCACTGCTAGAACCTTCTACTTGGTGCTATCTCCCCTTAGAAATTAAAACACTGTCTATTGTAAACTATTAAAAACACTACAAAAACATTTTAGCAGTGATACTAAGAGCAATTGCTTTATGGACAATTGTTAATAGATCACCCAGACCAGTTTGCCAATGATTGTCTTATAACAAATCATTTTAATTTCAGAAAGGGTATGTAAAGAATTTAAATGTAGATTGCTACATATTTTTCTCACAATCTTTCTCAATTGTGCTGTTTTTGCTGTTGTTTCTAATCTACGTACTCTACTAAATTTTGTGTTTCTTTTCAGTTTTGTGATATGATGTTCTGTTTAATTATATAATTTATTGTTCTACTGCATAGTCATCTAAGTTGTATAACATATTGCTCAATAGTGCTTTCAACCAGGGTCATGGCTGAAAAGGGGCAGTAGACCAGCCCACCTACCCAATCAATAAATAGTAAGTAAAAAATAAATAGGCACAAGAGCTTCTTTTTATGGGTGACCTGAAAGCCATGTCTGGTTAAAGGACAGACTCGCACAGTAGGTAGATAGAGACTAAGACAATCAACCTTAAGACTACAGATTATTATCTTAGTCTTCCATATGAGTTAGAGGGATCAGAGAGGGAGAAAACAGAGGAAGGCACAAAGTGTAGTCCAGGCAGTAAGGGAACAGAAGGGACATATAACCCATACTGGAATGATACTGGACACCACATGAAGCATGTATCACACTGCCTCTGGCAGAAGAATAATCTCTTAAAAATATATCTAGAAAGTACAACGCTTCGTCATTCAATAGCTTTACTTGGACTTTCAGTCAAACACACTATATTCCTCACTATCAAAAACTCTGATTTAAAACTTTGCACACTGCCAGTTTAGTATATATTTAATTTTAATTCATTCATTTTTAAAATACAGTGATAAGTAATTTTATGATTTATTTGGAAAGGAGAATAGCAGTAAAGAATCTTGATTAAGAGAGTGAGAAATAGTTTAACTTCCCTATGTAGTGAAAACAAACATAAAATGTCAGTGTTATAATCTTATCAAGCCATAACTGTATCTAGCCTTCTAAAATCTGTCATTAATAATCTAACCATATCAAATTGCATCTTACTGCTAGCTTTGTCTGCAGTTTGAAAAGCTGGAGAACACTGATTTTCTATTACTGTTTTTTCTCTGATTTCTTTGCCTTTATCATTTTGGTTTTAGACTAATTGGATTCATGAGCCTACAATACATAGCAGAGTGCAAAACTGGGGATGTAATGGCCATACTGGTCAGTCTAAGACAAAGCTGATGCATGTCTTTTTAGCGGTGAGCCAGCTTGCACATCAAATTCCTCAATTACTAGCATTGTATAGGTGCACATGTTTTCCACTGTATCCCAGCCCAGATCTCATTGTAACTTCCATTTTTTGACATTCTTACATACGGGCCTTTTGATCTCATGTCCTTCTTAGTAGGTTATGTCTTCTGATGCATGACTTTGTATTTATTATGAAATGTTTCACTGGTACTTGGAACCATATATTTTCTGCAGAAATATTACTTTTTTTTCTGATGCTGTTTAAGATTTGATTTAAACATTTCTGAATAAGCAACACTTTTTGATAGGTATTCGTTGAGATGGAAGTAATGAATAGGTGGCACACTCCAAATGTCTCAGTCATGTTTCACCACTTTAGAATTCACCATGATGCCTGCATGGGTTCCTCTACTGCCTGGACCAAGAGAGTTTTTTTTTTTTTTTTCAAATAGCTTACATATTAAAATTTCTTACATGGAATAAACCATATAAAACTTTTCTATCATCTGATTCATTTAAGAAAATTCATTTGTCAGAGCTGAATGTTGACTTGTCCTGGAACTGTACTGTAGCATTAGCGATTAAAAATGTCTGACCAAAAATGATTGTAGGCAAACAACATACAGCATTTTAAGCTTGAAAAATCACATTGCTTTAACAAGTCCTGTTGATCCCTGAAAAGGAGCATACAAAATCCTTCTGCTGGTCTACACATTACATTACTTATAGACATGCTGTTAAATTTTAGAAAGCAATGTGTGACATTTTCTGTTCATTAAAAATGTATTGCTTTCAAAATCTCTGTTAATGTTGGGAAAGCAACATGCAAATAACACACAGCATGAGGGACCAATGTACAAATGGGTGATTTTATACTGAAGATCAAGAGGTAAAAAAATTTACCTGATAGCAGAACTAGCAAGTATTTTTTTTTTTTTTAAATACAAAGTTTTACAGCATTATAAGAAAATAACTATAAATAATAATGACTCAGAAATTAAAACAGACAGTGATACTCATAGACTTACTCTGTGATTCAGAGAATTTCTGAATGTCACACTAAATGCTGTTTTAATTTCTCCATGTCTTTTGGCTTTCTAATATGATGATGGGAATAGACCTCATTCCTAAGTCGGGGTATGATTAGAGTTCATGAAATTAGTATTGTATCAGTCGTTGATATTAGCTAGGAATGCTTTTCTCAGCACCTGCAGAATGCCCAGAATTGCCTCCTTCTGCAATTCATATCAGGGTTACATGTATTGGTAGCATATCTCAGTGCAACTGCAAATTATTTTTTATTAGGCCCAGTCTCTATAATGCTTTGTGATCCATGTTTATAGTGCTTCTCAGCTACTTCTGTATTGTAGTGTTTGCATCAACCCTAATGAAACACTCTTGCTACATTACTGTGCCTTTCAGTTTGTAGGCCTTCTGCCATACGTGTATCACACCCAGCAACAAGATGTGTGACTGTTTTGTTTTTTATAGAATTTGCATTTGTCTGATTCTCCTACCTTTCCAATAGATTTTGTAAACCAATATGTACGTAGTCCACTAACTTGGGCACCATTACCAATCTTTCATCTTTTCTTTTCAATTCACCTCTCCTTAACCATTCTTGAGTCAAATTTTGTGAACATGAAGTTGTTTCAGGAGATCTCTTTACTTGCCACTATATTTATGGATTTTCCAATTTTCTTTTCTTCTCATCTGATCCTTCTCTATATTCGTTGTTTTTTTTTTTTTTTGGCCCATTCAGTTGCTGTCTGATTTTTGTATGCTTCTGGTTTGATGTCCATTCCTACTTGACACAAAAATGCTGCTGCTAAAATTGGCAAAGATGTCATCTTAGAGTTATTCTCTTTATGTTTTAAAATGTCACAATTTTTGGATCTGATGAGGTCAGCAGATATGTATGTATGTATGCATTGCCAGGATTGCAGCTCTATAAATGCAATCGATTTCAAGGGAAACCAACCCATACATCCTTCAGTGTGAAAAATGTATAATTTTGGTATACACTGATTTTATTTGTATTTGAAAAGCATGACATTTTTCTTTTTGTGTCTAAATCAATCCAGTAATTTTTAGGGCCACTCAGTCACCCCCAAACTGTAAGTTAAGACAGCAAGAGCAAATTAATTTATAACTTAGACTTTATTCCTAGATGTCAAGGCAGTTTTCTGTATTAGTTTTAGTCTTTTAAAGTGTTTGCATTTGTTCATGTTTTATTATTGATCCTTCATCTATTCCCAAATATGTCTACATTCCCTCCTGCTCAAGTTCCTTTATGTCACGTTCTTCTCACAGGCTGATATTTTCTTGGTGCTTGTTTTAAATGTTGCCTTTGCATACTTAGAAAGACCACATAGCATTCTTATATCACACAAGAAAGGTTTAACCATTTGGTGTTGTGCTTTCAACTCCTTTTCTGATAAACTTTACAGTTTTAAGTCATCCACAAAAACTATATGAGATATCTTTAAACAAGGTTGTTTTCTGGGAGCCAAATTGTAGCCATAGTCTAATCTGGTAAGTAAACAGCTTAATGGGATAAGGGCAAGACAAAACAGCAGCAATGACAAAGAATCACAATGAAACATTCCCTTTTGGATTTTTATCCCTGGGATAATAATTTGCCCGTTGTCATGGTTCAACTACAAATTGGTTTGTCACTATTTTGCAATTGATCAAGCTAGACTATATCTTATAAAGATTCATTTTTCCAAACATAGAATATTGTCAAATGCCTTTTTGTAATCCATCCATACCGTACTTAAATTTGGGAACCAACATATGACATTTTAAGCTTGAAAAATTACTTTAGTTTAACAAGTTCTGTTGATCAATGAAAAGCAACAAACAGCATCGCGCCCAGTGAAGGTTGGTGAATTAGCATAAAAGAGATAATTCCAGTTGTGAAACGTGGTATAACCACAATGAGAAGCACCTCATTAGCGACTCATTACAGTGTCTCTAAATTGAGCATTGTGCTGTCAGACTTGACCACGCTGGTATTCTCCCCAACAGCCCATGCATCTTGTAACAAAGACACCCCTCTATATGCGCGTGCGCACACACACACACACACACACACACACACACACACACACACACACACACACACACACACACACACACACACACACACCAATCAACAGCTTTGCTGGAATTATCTGTACAGTGAGCACTCCCATAGGACTGGATGGATAACCATCATCTTTTGATAGTGTTCCCTTTTGTCTCTAGCCTAAAATTTTACTTGGTTGAGAGATTCTTCAGTTTTCTTACCAGAGAATTCAGGGCCCACAGACATAAGCATTAGCTTCGGTGTCGGACTGCCACATTACTATCTAACTTTGCCCATGAAACTGCTTTTTGTACCCGCGAGGGGAAAACCTCAGCAGTAGAGAAGTCATAGAATTAGAAAGGCTTAGGACAGTGCAGAAACCTTCCAACATAAGGCTTCTGCATTGTGCTAAACTTTTCTGAGTCCCATTCCCAGTGATAGTGTACAAACCTGCTGCACACTGCTCTTCAAGATCATAATTGTTAGACATGAATAACAGTCCTTAAAATTGGTGTACAAAAGTCCAACTGTTTCAGAAGTGTGTACTGGAGATGCAATGATTTAACAAATTACAAAACCAAACAATTTTATTTTCTACTTTTGGAAATCTTTTTTTTTTCTTTCAAATTTTGTATTTTAAACCAGGTACGCAAAGTTAGGTGCTACAACAGAAATAGTTTCACACAAATAATCTGTGGTCTGTTTGTCCGCTAAATGTTCCTTTAATCTCATTAAGTGCTTATATGCTTAGTTTGGGAAATGGCTGTAATTCTAGTCCCTTCTCACAAAATATATTTTTGTTATTATTATTATTTGATCCTCTGGGTGGCCATGGTGGTGCAGCGGTTAGCATTGTGGCCTCACAGCAAGAGGTTCTCTGGTTTGATCCTTGGCTGGGGTGCCTTCTGTGCAGAGTTTGCATGTCCTCCCTGTGGTCGCATGGGTTTCCTCCCACATCCCAAAGACATGTTGTAGGTGGACTGGACACTCTAAATTGGCCCTAGGTGTGAGTGTGTGCCTTCTGTGGAAGGTTGGGCTCCGGGCTGGCAACTCAACACTGTAAAACTCCACTGCCAATCATGAGCAGACAAGGTGATCCACTGTGGCGACCCCTAACCAGGAAATGCCGAAAGAAGAAGAAGAAGATTATTATTTGATCCTATCCTATTTAAGTAGTTGACATTCTCATCTGAATTCTTTCTCCCCAGTCAGTTTCAACTTTTATTTATTTATTTCTTGTTTGGTTGAACAGTAAAATATTCTGTTTGCATACATCACTACTTGACTAATTTTGTTCAAATTTATCCTTAGAATATAGTAGTTATAAAAAAAAATCTCCATAGAAGGTACAGGATTCAAAATCTATTTTCTGTTTTCCTGAACTGTTCAGACATAAGATTCCTCTTTAATGGATTCACTGTATTTTTCTAAATGGAAGCAGAAATATCCCTTACACTTTCACTTTTCCAAGGAAAATTATGCCAAATCATAGAGTACTAAAAATATACAAGATTATTTCATGCTAACATAATTTTCTCACACGTATCCATACATTCCTCCTTTCTATGTAGCTACCAGCTCTAACTTCTGTAACATAATCTTCCATTTCTTAATACTGCAGTCTTCTCAGAATACATTTGGTTTACTTTGAGGTCTCCCTTAACCTTCATTCTTCCAGATACTACCCTACTATAAAGTATATATGAATACTATGAACCATCTGGGAATTTCATGACTTCACTTTAAATGGATCTTGCTTTTCTTATTTGCATGTATTTAATAGTGTCCTACACCTGTATCTCCTTCCTCCTGATTACAAATAGTTACATAATTGGCATAAGCCAATACTTCAGTTTCATTATGTCTTTGTCTCATCCACCTTGCATTTTCTTTATAAAAGTTTTCCATAGCAGCTACATGACAAGTAATGAGACTTATGGGGCATCTCCGCATTGCTGTTCTCTGATGGAATCCAGTAGCCTTTAGTCCAGTCTTTGTCCTCTCACACATTTACCCGATAGCATGTAATGTGATATTGACAAAAAATGCAAGTACTGAAATTGGACATGCAACCATTTTAGAGCATGCACAGCTTACTATATAAAGAGTTAGGGCAGCTACTGTCTTTATGCAAGGGTAGGAATAAACCAAATCATGTGTATAAAGAGTTAGGGCAGCTACTGTCATCATACAAGGGTAGGAATAAACCAAGTCATATATATATAAAGAGTTAGGGCAGCTACTGTCATCATACAAGGGTAGGAATAAACCATCTCATATATATAAAGAGTTAGGGCAGCTACTGTCTTCATGCAAAGGTAGGAATAAACCAACTTATACTCACTCTTATTCAAAACATTTCCTAAAGCAGAATAGGTGGGAGGGGTGATAGCCATGACTTAAAAGCGTCACTCGCTTCATGCATAACACACTACTATATTCCTCTCACCTAATGACTGCTACAATATTACACCTTTATAACACTTATAACTTGCTAGAAAAATGCCAGACTTACTCCTTGAGATATGCAGGTGGTATTTACATCATAGCAGACCCTCTTACTTTTGATGAAAAGAAATACATTACAAATTTGTTTCAAACTCCATAAACATTACAGTCTTTTCCAGAATGATGCCTTCTGGGAATCCAAAAACAAAACTGTGAACAGTTTTCTCAGTGTAATGGAGATACCTTCAGCCACAGATACTCCCTTCTGAGAATCATGGCTTCCTCAACTACACTGTCACACCGCAACCATCTCTGGCTTCTTTTCTAGAATTTAATCAACATGTCTTTTTACATTCCTCACATTTTCCAGTTCACAAGTGTAAGGTATAGCTCCATCTGCACACAATTTATAATTTATTTGATAAACAGTCAAATGCTGTGGACAGAAATATATCCTTGCAGGAGTGACATGGGAACACTTTTATACTAAATGATTTGCTCAGTGTCAAACACTAGATCAATGAAGACTAAAAGAGCAAAACTAAATACTGCAGGTTGAAACATGTTAGCAGCTCATAGAGTCAGTCTCCTGAAAATAAACTGCCAGACTTTTGACTTCATGGCATCAGTTTTCCCCTTGACCAAAATTCCTCATATTTATTAGGCCACTTAATTTAAAAGCAGTCACTTTCACAATGTTATCATGACACTATTTTTGTATGAACTTTCTTTTAGAAATTTGGGAAAGAAATGTTATGGCTCTTAATATTTTACTTGATGATAGACCAGTAGATGACCACATTTTGAATCAGCAACTGTTTAGCTGTATTCACATTAATGTGGCCATTACATATATTTTTATTTGCTTATTAAATATTTTTATACTTACTCTGCTAATCTGTTAGGTAAAGATTGATAAGAATTAGAAGTAATGTAAACAGTAACATTATTCCTTACAAATTCTAGAAATGTCTCATTTAAAATGATGCCACATTGTCCAGTAAGATAATTTCTTTTGATATTCTAAGGCTACTGAATCCTGTTTTCAGCAGCTGTGCTCCCAGTTTGTGCTGTCATAGGATACATAGCTATCCATTTCATTTAAGTACTTACAAAGGCCAGAAACATTTTACAAGGATAGGATCAGCATAATTAATATAGTCTTTCCTTGGCTACTCTGGATATTTTCCTACAGATAAGAAGATGATGAATACTTGTATACTTGACATGTAGTACAACTGAATACTTCTTTCTCAGTATCAAAATTCATGTTCAGCTGTAACATGTAACTTCTTGCCAAACCTTTTTTTTATTGCAAGTGATATTAGGATGATCTTCATGCAACTGACAATACCATTTGTCTGCTATATAGACGAATACAACTATTTTGTACACTTGGTTTATCTTTCCTGTCTCTGAAAGGTTTAAATTCTGATTCTTTGCTCTCTGGAAAATTTCTCATATTAAGATTTCCAGTACTGAATGTTTGTGTGTGTGTGTGTGTGTGTGTGTGTGTGTGTGTGTGTGTGTGTGTGTGTGTGTGTGTGTGTGTGTGTGTGTGTGTGTGTGTGTGTGTGTGTGTGTGTGTGTGTGTGTGTGTGTGTGTGTGTGTGTGTGTGTGTGTGTGTGTGTGTGTGTGTGTCACCTTTTCATCATTGAGAACATCACTGTTAATCCAAGAGAGTAGAAATCAGCATAAAACATCTGCATTATCATAGTCCCTGGTTGGCAAGCATAGTATTTCATGCTTAAATCCTCTCAACAATAATCTTTGAATTCAGAGAGACAACTTTTCTGGTGTAGTCTTCCTGTCTAAAGGATAAACTTATTGAGATCTGCCTGAATGATAAATATGTTACTATACCTTGCTACAAAAAGGTCCTACATTTCAAAAGTCACAACAAGGCTTTCTTTATCTGAGTATTAATAGTTGCCTTCTGCAGGTGCCAGGGTCCAGCTCACAAATAGGTATATTTGATATGCTTGGCATTTGATATGAGAGTACTACATCTGTGTCATGAGGGCATGCATCACACTGCACAGTCAGATGCCATAGTAATGTACAACTACATCAGAAACATGAAATATTTATTTTTAAAAAAATTGAAATACTCTGTGTAAAGCAAAGTTCCACTACCAATTAATATCTTTATATCACAGGATATGTAATGGAAGTAACAATGCTGATGATCTTAATATCAACATTCTGTCAATGATATTTTTATTGTTTGGAAGGGCTCAGTTAAAGATTTGCAGGAATTTGTTCAGTGTTTGCATAATACAATATTCAGTCTCATTCATTGAGTTTCTAGACATACGTGTGATCAGATCCCCAGAAGCTAGATTTAGTACAGAGTTATTTAGGAAAGATTGCTATAGAAACACATTATTACACAGAGGTGGCATGCATCCTGGCTATGTATTTAAGAATGTGATGAAGGACCAGGGCATAGGTGCTTTGAGACTTACTGCAAGTGATGAAGGCTTTAGCTGAGAATTAGGGATACTTTGGAATAATCTCATTCAGAGAGGCTATAAGAATATAAAAATGGACAGGACACTTTCATAAGTGGTACCTTTGAGAGAAACTAGAGCTAAACCATACTTCTCTCATAATGATGACATCAATATTGATACTGTTAATACTAGAAATAGTAAGACATGTGTGAATGTACCCATTTATTACACCAGTAATGTGAATCAGGTGACTGACAACTTTCTTAAACATTGGCTGATACTAATGATGGATGAGCAAATTAAGAATTTGGTAGGGGGAAGTACCCCATTTTAGTTTTAAGAATAGGAAATCTATAAAGAGACTCTTATGCCATCTGAGGAATAAACAGAGTTTAGGAGTAGAATAGAAGAATATGGAAGCATACCCCTGCTCTAATTGTAATTTTTGTAGCTATATAGACACCAGCAATCAAGTCTTACATTCTGATTTAGGGGAGAGGTTTATATTTAAAGTTTATGCTAGTTGTGAGATGTGCCATATAGTTTATTTGGCACATTGTATCAAATGCTGCTCATTCTATGTTGACAAGACCAACAGGAGTTTTAAAGAATGGATAAGGAACATTTGTATAATATAAGGACTGCCAATAAAGTGAATGCCTTAGCTAAACACGTAGTTGAACATCCTGCACAGTTCCTACTAAGTTACTAGCGATAGAAAATTTATATGAGAATATTCGTATGGGTGATATTAAAAATAATACGGAAAGATTGGAAGTTAGATGGATTATAAAATTTAGAGCAGATTGGGGCGTGGGCTTGAATGGCAGTGTGTCACTCAGACCTGTTCTGAAAGCTCGTTGTTTACTAGGTGAATTAGTGCCATGAACAGGTATATATTGGCTCTCAATAATACTTTTGTATGACATTTTTTTGATTATTTCCTCTATATTTACTTTATAGACATCATTAACACATTTATTATCGAACAATGTTTTACCTTAGTACGATATTTATTATATGATCCTGATGGACTGAGTCTACAATTCACGGTCAGATGAACGAGGGAAATATTTTGTAACTGGCTCGTCCCAAAACTGCAAAGTTTTGATAGGATGTTAATGTGTCTTTACATGATGTTCATTGGCAGAGGAAAATATATTGTGATTGGCTGGTTTCCAACATTTAGAGGCTTATGA
The DNA here is from genome assembly GCF_019279795.1 of Protopterus annectens. NCBI lineage: Eukaryota > Metazoa > Chordata > Ceratodontiformes > Protopteridae > Protopterus > Protopterus annectens. The sequence continues at coordinate 256,513,422 of NC_056751.1, read as the reverse complement.
TAGGTGGCTATTGTGTTTTTAACATGACCTATACTTCCTGAATGTCCTACATTGGACAAGGTACAATGTACTTTAATGGATGAGAGTGAAACAATGTGAGTGGTCTACTAGTATGTGCTTAATGCATCTGATCAGTGCAATTGTACTCTGATATGATGTCCACTTCTTAAATGAACTAGACCAGTGAAAACTTTTATTTTAATTGAGGTGAAATAGATTGCGATTGGTTCTTTTTAAAATGTAGAATTTTTGATAGGTATATATTTTTAAAGAGATTAGGTCATGTTTGGAAATGTTTTGGCCTTGGTCATTCCGACTGTGAAAGCATTAAACTTTAGTAAATGTTTTATTCTGAAGATTCAGTCATGTTTTGGTTCATCCTGCTTTTTGTTTTAATCTTTATAACTACTTATTTTAGATCTGTGCTTGTGTGTTATTGTAACTCTAAATTGTTACTTAATATTTTCTTTCATATAATTGGAGTGACAATTATTTTTCAGCATATAATTCACACGACAGCTATCACTCATATGTAAGCTATCCATGACCTTTCTGTACTTACTCTTATCAAAGGGTTATTTAAGAACATCATATATGTTTAAGGAATGTTTTCAGATTTTTCTTCTCCTTTTTATTGCTGTTTCACTTTGGCAAAGATGTTTGAAAAACCTATTGTGGATAGGCATGCTATTGTACATTGCATCATATTTGCAAGACATTTTTGAAGAGCAGTTTGTACTACTGTTATTGTGGTCGGTACATTTGCAGTCATTGATTTGCTTTGTGGATTTGAATCTTTGAAACTAGACTTATTCACATGGCAGTGGTATATTTATATTGTGAGGTGTGTTGCAGTGACTGACTTAGCAGAAGTACATTTTTGACATTTTATTCTATGAGCTTGTTCCCTGTTTCACAGAAGCAGTAAGCACAAATATTCTGCTTACGCTATAGACAGGCACTTCTTCCCATTGTAATTTATTTTAACCACTCTGTAAGGTGCACATTATTTCAAATTGTTATTGTATAATTGGTGCTACTACACATGCATGATGTGTGCATTTCTGTGGACATGGTAACATAATTCTGAGGATTCAGAAAGAGCCCCAGCACTCATGGTAAGAGCTGCAGTAAACTGGGGCTGTTTTCACGATGCAGAAAAAATGTGATTCAGAAACACATCAACCACAATAAGGGAATACTTCAGTATCAGCTAATTTGCTTGTTTGTGAATTGCTTTTAACTACTACTGGTGCAAATCAGCACTTTCTTGCACTGGTGGTCCATGCATAGTATTGGCACAGGCACCCCTGTCATTCGCTTTCACACACACACACACACACACACCCCTACCTATTACCTTTCCCTGGTAATTAGAATGTCCTCAGTGTCTCTCTGTATTTATTTGTCCCCACCTTCATACATCACTAATCCTTATAGTCAGGCAATAATGGCAGACTTTAGATGTACAGTGTTGTTAGGGTTTGTAGACTGCATATTAATGGTAGAGCTGTTCCGCTCCTAACTTTTAATTGGGTCACATTAATAGTTTAAATAATATCCATGGTGTCATCTGGTCTCCCAGCTTTGTACAGAGATGCCCCCCCCAATGACTAATGTACAAGCATCGGATCATGGCAGACACTACAGCTGTATACTTATTTTGTAAAACAATACATTAATGTATTAGATAATGTAGTGGGTAAATGTTCCTGCTTTCTGTGTAAGGGGTACAAGGTACAAATCCTTCTTTCCCCTTTCACTGTACATATTTTTTAAACATGCTTAACTATTATTTTCATGTATCCATGGTGTCTAATGAGAAGGTGCAAGCTTTGAATCTGTTAAATGCTTTTACAGCACATTATTAAGAACAGCCTTGGTTTCTAGTGTCACCTCCATGCCTTTCATGCTTCAAAACGTGTTTCTTAAGTGCCTTTAAGGCACATTAAATACAGTATACCTGGTGTCTAGTGCTCTTTCCCACCCACGTCTTAAGTACTATTAAGACAACTATGTATAGAGAGTTCTTCCTGGTGTCTAGTGTTCCCTCTGACCCTATGTTGCAGGATTTTCTCATTAGTATCAGGGATTATGCAGGTATTACCACCTGCCCCCACCCCCACACACATGCGCACACTCACACACACACACACACACACACACACACACACACACACACACACACACACACACACACACACACACACACACACACGCATACATCAGTACCTAAGCTACACCCTCACTAACCCTACCCCCTATTGTGACCTCCCAGGCAGACACCCACACATACATACACTTACACATGCAGCTACACACACATGCACACACAACTCCAACACTTTCTGTCTGCTAGCTCCCTGGCACTTACCTTGATAGTGATGGGTTGACACAAGTGTTTTCCTTGTTCATTAACACAAGTGACAAGGAGCATCCATGTGATTTTATGCAGCTGAGTGATTATCTGAACCACGTGGCTACATAGATTCCTTATTGCAGAAAGTTCTGTAGAAGAGCACATGCTAATTAGCATAGGCCTCTGCATCAGAATTCTCGTATGGACTCAGAGATAGTTCACCATGGCACTGCTTGTCTTCATGCTAAAGCACTACGGGGGTTGTTTTTTAAACAGAAATGGTTACTGAGATGTATACATCTCATACATCTTGTAATAACCTTTCTGAATGTGTTAGAATGTTTAAGAGGCAAATAAGTTGAATACAAATCATAGATCTGTGTCCATGTTTATTTTGTAAGCATAAAGTATAGTGTTGAGTTGCTAAAGTGTATCAAACTGGTGACAAGGCCAAGACTGTATGTGTAGAAATGTTTTGATGGCTTCAGGCTACAATGTTAGCAGAAACAAGAGGGGCAAGCTGAAAACAACAAGACTTTTCAATGTCACATGTTGATTTGTACTGGAATTTTACTAAAGCATTTACTGTTAAAGATAATGTGGCCAAAACTGCATGGAAGCAATATATAGCATTTTGATCTTAATAAAAATACTGCTTTCACAAGTTCTGTGAAAAGCACTAGTGAATAACTGAAACTGATTTTATATGCTTCAAAGAAAAAACATTATGAAGAAATGGCATCTAGTGTTTTAATATTGATGAACATTTCAGTGGCACTGCTTTAACAAGCACTGTGACAACTACTAGCAAAGATGTATATTTGGTTTTATCTACTGTAAACTGAAATGTTCTGGCTTTTCAGTTTATGGTCATGAAGAAGCAGTATATGTCATTTTAGAATGATTACAAGGCAACAGCAAATAACAGTTTTCTCTTGATTTAAAATACATTACTTTTACAAGTGATTCTAGAAGTGCTTGCAATTAGTGCAAACTGATTTTATGTGGTTCAGAGAAAAATGTGTTCTTTATGAAAAGATGAGTTAGACTGATGTAATAATTTCTGTCAGATGTGCATGCAAGTTACTGAGATTGTTTTTGCCTGAGACAATGTGATACATTCTCGTTTTGTAGTTACCATGGAGAAACAATGCACAACATTCTAAAATGATCATAGAAGGACATAAATAGCATGTTGTTCTTGGTTTTAAAAACATTGTTTTCACTGGCAGTATTAGAACTGCTAGCAAATAAATGTATTTTACCCAAGCTGAAATGTTAACTTGAGCATGCTTGTTTTGCAGTTTATGATTCTGGAGAAGCAATACAGAGCATTTTATTTTTGAGAAAAAAAAATAAACAAATGTTTTCACAAAATCTTTCAGATATACTAGTAAATAATTGTCATAGATTCAAGGCTTAAGCAGAATGCACTGGATCATACACACTGCTTTCCAAACTGTTGTCAGAAACAATAATGAACAGCTGAGACTGCCTTTATACATGTCAGAGAAATAATTACATGGAAGCAATCTATGACATTTTGCTCCTGATAACACTGTCAGAAACAAAAACAAACTATTGCAACAGATTTCATGCCAACTAAGTTGAAACATTCTTGCTTCATAGTCTGTGACTGCGATAAAGCAGCTTGCAACAGTTTTCTCTAAAGTATTAAAATTTACATTGCATTCACAAAAACTGCCAGACATGCTACCAACAACTGGAACTGTCTCATAATTTGAAGTATGCCCCCAGGTACACTGAGCTTTATTGGCATACATTTATAGTATCACTGATAGTATGTTTTAAGTGCCCTGATAACAAGCAGTAAAACCACAAAGCTTCTAGCTGTGGACCTACAGTACAGTGTAAAGCTTGGGGCATGGCATGAAAACCACTCATTACTGACCATTAATATATCCTGCTTGTGCATCTGAGGCAAAACATCTATAACATTTAACAGCAAGATGCCACAAAAAATAAATGCAAGAACTGTCCTGAAAGGAAGCTCAGAGAGAAAAGAGCCCTATCAAATATTTTAGATGTGGAAAATCATTGAAGATCCCAAACAGAAGCATGTTCAGTCTATGAGCTTATCATGACACTGAAGACAGAAAAGCTGAATTTGCTGTAATGTTTATTGATATAGACAAACACCCTGATTTTTTTGTAAAAACAAATGGTTCTTATACAAAGCTAATGATAACTCAAAGTTTTGTGTGTAAGTAATTCTGATACTTCATATAATGCTTATAAAACCATACATGTTATAACTTGAAAAATGATATGTAGTGTATGAGGTATAGCTATTTAAATACACCTCCTTACATTAAGCTGCACGTTGCATAGTATATTTCTTTGTAGAAGGAGACAGAGTAAAGACCTTATGGAGGCTGAAAAATCTTCCAGATTCTGTGTTGTGTTCTGAGCATCTGACAAACATATAGGTATGATGCAAGTAATCCCCTGACAGCATACAAACAGACCAATGCAGTAGTAACCTCTGATTTGCTTTTATAGCCTCAACAAACCCTAATATATCAGAACTATTACACATTCACAAGTCCAGTGGTCTAAACATCCACTCAAGGGACCTCAGTCTCTTGTACAAAATTACCAGAGCATGTTGAGGGACAGATATGTACCATCGAGAATACCACTTCTTTATTTTATTTTATATTTGTAAATCAAAGACTTATACTAAAGGAAAATAGTCTTTTTTTTTTTTTGGACAGCAACGGAGAACGGAAGATCTCCGTTCCTGTTATTTCACTATGTTAAATGAGTTTAACATAGCGAGATATCTTAAAAAAAAGCAACATAGATCTTCCATTCTCCATTGCTTTTTTTTAAAGCTGTCTCACTATATTAAACTCTTTTAACATAGCGAGACAAGTTTTTAAAAACAATGGAGATCTTCCTTTCTCCGTTGCTTCCACACACACACACACAGTTCTGATGTACTGCGTAACCATACGCATGCGCAGTACATCAGAACTGCCCCAGAATACTGGACAGCTGCAGAAGGGCAGCAAGGAAGCATTATGCAATGCCATTATTTAAGAAAAGTAAGTCTTTTTTTCTTAAATAATGTCATTGTATAATAGCAATAACCCACTTCTGGGTGTGGGTAATGCTGGATTTACCCACTGTTGTCTTTGTTTGGCCACTCGGGCTTTGCCCTCTTGACCAAACCATACCAACCATGGGTAAATCCAGCATTACCCACACCCAGGCGTGGGTTATTGCTTAAATACATTTCTAACATACATCTCTATTATCGCTTCTGTCAGTTCACCTTATAATATCTTACAATGTGACATTGTGTGCTTTTCTTGTTACGAGATTATGACAGAAGAGTAGTAATGCAAAGAAGAAATTTTATTTCATTGCATTTTTCAACTGATCCCAACTAACAATTTAATAGATACTTGATATATAACTGCAGGCAATATATATTAATTATATAACAAACATCAGAGTCACTGGAAACTTAACTATTCCCTGTATAGATAAAGAAAATTATTAAAAGCACATTAATGTTGTGCCTCCCAGATATGCCTATTTACATACATTGTTATGCCCTACATATCTGCTTTCAGTAAATTGTAGGATGACAGAAAAAGTAAGATTATTTAAATAGTTCATGTCCCATTTGCTTGCATCTGGTATTGCCATCCATTGAGATTACATTGTTAATCTTATTGCGTCTACTGTTTGTGCATAATGGATCAAAGGGACATGTATGATGAAAGGTGCTATACAGCCTGACATTTGCTGACATCACAGAAAAAAAGATGATGTCAAAATATTCCATTTTTTTCCAAACTTAGAGATGGTATATATATATATATATATATATATATATATAAGTGTGGGGGTATAAGAGTGTACTGTTTTTTTGTATTATGTCTCATTTAGTAACCAGGTAAAGATGGAAAAAGAAAGAGTATATCCACCTCCTCTCTTTTTTAAACAAGAATCATGTGAACTGCTTTACCAATTACAAGCTTTGGGGGCAAAGGACCTGATCCTAGTTCTACTGCACAATACTAAAGAAGTGCATGTTTCCTCTAAGACCTGAACCCAGATCCTCTGGATCACAATTTTAGCTACTGTGCTAATATTTTGATGAAACATCTGAGATTTGGTCCTGATGCTGGGACATCATCTCTCCCTCATAAAAATATGATACACACAGACAGACAGATAAATTAGATTAGAGGGTGTGCACTGACATATGTGCCCTCAGAACATGTACAGATATATATCCCGCCCTGCCCTCCATAGATGACATGCACCAACACATGTGCCCTCATTTCAGGTGCAGGCACCCCCCTCCCCCCCCCCCCCCACCATCCTGTACAGAGGAAGTGTGCTAACACTTGTGCCACCTGCCTGGAATGCACTTCATCTGTTCTCATTATTCTGTTTGTTGTTTTACATTTAACTTTGTGATTATAACATATTGAATATTTTGATCAGTTATGGGCAGTCTAGTGGGATACAATGAAATGGGGTATGATACATAGAAGTAGGCAAGAATGAGCAGATTGTCTGTGAACATATCGGTGGAAAGAAAGCTGACAGGAAATGAGGCTTTTAGATTTGCCACCACTTGTGCAGTTGATGATGGATTTAGGTGGACATCATTAACTGCGCAGTGTGACTGCCATAATTAATATATTGTTGGAACCTGAAAGGACAGTGGATGAGTTTCACTGTTGGAAAAAGACAGGAGCTAGAAGTGACATTCATGGAAGCTGATTAGAAGTTTCTGCCTTTTGTTTTGACCAAAATAAAGCATTTTTTTTACAAAAAAATGAGCCTTTGCAGGAAAACATACATTTCAACCTTTTACCACCAGAAACCTGGCGAAGCCAAAAACAAAATTCTTTCTTTATTTTATTTTATATTTGTTTACCGGGCAAGTTCGACTAAGTCCAGAGGTACCCATTTTCAGTGGAGGCCTGGGTACAGGTATAGTTCAATATATGAAAATGAACAGGTGTTATTGAGAATAGTAGATAATGACAACTAGGCTTTATGTTTTTATAACATTGTTTACATTTTTGATGGTAAAAGACTGGTATCAAAATATTAACAAGGAAAGGATGTTGTCAGGGAGGCTGGGTTAAGTTAAATCAGTGAGGAAGAGATTGGTATGGGAGAAGAAAAAATAATAGTGAGGTAGATAAAGAGGGAAGGGATAATTTGAGAGATGGGGAAGAGCAGATTGAGGATACGAGTGACTTCAAATAGTAAAGAAATGTTAATAGGGGATGGACATGGTAACAGTGGAAAAGACTTTACAGAGGTGCTTAATAGTGGATTATTAGCTGAAATCATAAAGAGCTTCAGCCAGGTTGAGAGGAGGAGCAGTTCCAAGATTTGGTGAGAGATTATTTTAGTGATTGAAGGAAGAAAGGTTTGGATTACTTCTGATATTTATAGGTAAGATATTCCATATTCTGGCTACTGAATAGGAGTATAGGCTTTGGCCTGCAGTTCTACTAGGTTTATGTATGGCAAGCAAGTGTTGAGTCACTGATCTAGTGAGAATATAGCTGAGGAGTATAAAGTAAAGAGAGGGACAATTGTTTGGTTTACAAATTATTTTGTGCTCAATTAACAGCTGCAAGCATTTAAGGTGTTGTGGAAGTTCTAACCAGTTTTGAATATGAAGAGTGGTACAGTGATGGCTGTGGTAGGCTGAATTTGTGGCAAATTGTGTAATTTTGCAGCATGACTAGTTTTGTTTTTTGGAGATGCTGAGATCTGTAAGAATAGCAGCACTATATAATGATGATAGTAGGTAGGTAGCAGCAGGATATGTTTGTAGCTGTGTTTAGATTGGATTTATGCCTATAGATCAGTCCTAGTTTCTAATATTCTGTAATACTGTCATGTATAAGTAGGTTAAAATTAAGATTTTCATCAATTGTTACTCCTAAGAGTTTGTACCGGGAACAATATATTATTCTGGGAATTGATCTTAAACTCTATTTTTTTCAGTAAGTGTTTTGTGTGTAAAAAAGGAGAAGTTTAGTCTTTTTAGCAGAGAGTACGAGTTGTGAGCTGGAAAGCCTGAGTTCAACAAAAGAGAAAACCTCTTGTGTTTTCTGTTGTAGGTGGGTAAGACTATTTCAGGAGCAGGTGATAGTCGAATCATCAGCATATCATATAAGGGAGGCTGGATGACAAGAATTATGGAGATCATTAATAAAGACATTAACCAAGAAAGGACAAAGACTGGAACCTTGTGGCACACCAGTAGTATTAGGTAGATATGATGAGTTGAAGCCTTGCCATTTACTATATATATATATATATATATATATATATATATATATTTGTAAAACAACGCTGAGCAAGAAGTGGGAAGTATAAACTAATAAACAAAAGACACCACCACCTCCAGGCACAAATAAATCCGGTCCAGGCTGGGATAAAAATGTTTTATTCTCCACAAGTGAGACCAAACGAGTGTTCACAAGCACGCCACCATAAAACAATAACGCTTAGCATACAAACGTTTTTGTCTTGAACTTCATCAGTTTAACTGTTAAGGTTAAACTGATGAAGTTCAAGACGAAAACGTTTGTATGCTAAGCGTTATTGTTTTATGGTGGCGTGCTTGTGAACACTCGTTTGGTCTCACTTGTGGAGAATAAAATGTTTTTATCCCAGCCTGGACCGGATTTATTTGTGCCTGGAGGTATATATATATATATATATATATATATATATATATATATATATGTGTGTGTATATATATATATATATATATATATATATATATATATATGTATATATTTATATATATCCATAGTCACATTATTTAAAAATTTTTCTGGTAAATATTACCCAATTTTAATTGAGAGCTGCATAAATTGTAGCATTTAATATTCAAATAACTCTTAAAGCCCTTGGTTTAATTATCATCTGTATGTCTAGGAAATGTTTGCTCATGTTTATGAAGAAACACTCTTTTACAGTTGTTTATAAGGTTAACATATTTATCTTTCTTCTAGTTAAATGTTCAGACTTTCTGCAGCAGTAATCTAATTATAGTTACTGGATGAGAAAGAGATTATGGAGTGCATTAGTTACTTGATACTGGATAGCTGGGATTTCATAAAATTGTTTAGTTAAGTTTTGTTGTCAGTTAAGCTGTTTTGTTTTGGTAACTCAGATTGTTGAGAAAAGAATTTACGAATATTCAAAGTTCTTGATATTCCCTATAAAGAGACACTCTTGGCTGTCAAATTACTTAGAGCAGTATGCTTCGGTTAGTGTTCTTTGTAATGATACCTTCTAAACCTTTTTAAATTCAGGAGGATTACTGTATAATTTGAAGTGATTCATTGCAGAGTGAGAGACATATCTTTATCTGATTTTTATGAGTTAATATGTTTTTATATGAACACAGGTTTTCTAGCTTTCTTGACCTTTTTTTTACATGTAGTAGGGTACTGACATTTGCAGAGTGAGAATGCTGGGAAAATTCATTTAGCTTAAACACATTGGCCAGGATTCAGAAATGATTACCATGAGTGAGAAGCCTTAACACAACACAAGCAGCCTCCTCCTTATTGTAATACTTTCTAATTCAGAGATCATCCTTCTGATGCCTTAAATGCATAGTAATGAGCCAGTCTGGGGAAGCGGCTAATGCTAATTAGCCATGTGTTTTCCTCCACAAATACCAGTATTCTGCTTAGTGATTCAGAGGTTGGAGGAAAAAGTTAACACTGCCAAAAGATATTGGTGACCCATTCATTCCAATGGAAGTAGTTGTGGTGCAGTGAAGTTCAGCAAAGATGTGGGGAGTGTTAGTGTGCGTGTGCTGTGTGACTGTGTTTGTGTGTATGGCTGCTTGGGCGGTTGGACTGCATGGGTTTGGTATGAAATTAAAAAAATGTGTGTGTGTGTGTGTGTGTGTGTGTGTGTGTGTGTGTGTGTGTGTGTGTGTGTGTATGATCACATGGACATCTGAATTAATGTGGGTGTGTATTTGTTGTCTGTGTGTATGAACGTAAGGAGATGACCTTGCCAATATGATGCATGAGCTGCCAAGGTAAACATTACCCAGTCACAGATCTGACAGCACTAGTGTTAAACAAAAGTGATTTGGAGGTATGCCAATAAGCTGATAATGAAGTCCTTCTTATTATTGTCTTAGCTGTCTTACATTTTCTTGTCATCACCTAAATTGACCTACATACAGAAGGACATTTATGTGAGTGTTGAGAATCTTTCTGAAAGCTAGGGATCATGTTTACCACTACTTAATGACAAAATAACAACATATACACAGGAAGTCACCTTCATGACATATAAACACACAGGAAGTCACCTTCACGACATATGAACACACAGGAAGTCACTTTCACGACATATAAACACACAGGAAGTCACCTTCACTTAACTTCTCTGTATCCATTGTCATCAGACTTTATTTTTGATGCATGTATATTAGCTGGTAGGACAAAAGCCACACTAAATTCAATTGCTGCTAGGCTGAGGCATCTTGAATTTTTAAGTAACACATTTGGTTTAGTTATGATTGGAAACAGTAGCACAAATTAGTGAGACTGTTTACTCTTTCAACAGCAAATAGATGATAACTACATAATGTTCAAAAATGATCTAAAAAGGGCAAAAGAAGATAAGCTGTTAGTATTCCTCCTCAGAGTGGTTCTACTAGGAAGAAACACAGTGAGCAAGGTACAGAGGTGAATAAGGTGGAGCAAAATAGAAAGACATATTGAGCAAGGTACAGAGGTGAATAAGGTGGAGGGTGGCCTAATGGTTAAGGTGTTTGCCTTGCAAGCACAAGGTGCAGGGTTTGAGTCTCACAAGGGATAATTGGCTAGGGTGGGAGGTTGGCATAATGGTTAAGGTGTTTACCTTACAGACACAAGGTGCAGGGTTTGATTCTCACATGGGATAATTGGCTAGGCTTAAAATGGCCCACAAGGGCACTTAGCCTAGTACTAATCTATGAACCTATGAATCTATGAACATAGTGAGCAAGATACAGAGGTGAATAAGGTGGAGCAAATAACAAAGACATAGTGAACAGGTACAGAGGTGAATAAGGTGGAGCAAAATAAAAAGACAGTGAACAGATACAGAGGTGAATAAGGTGGAGCAAAATAACAAAGACATAGTGAGCAAGGTACAGAGGTGAATAAGGATGAGCAAATAACAAAGACATAGTCAACAGGTACAGAGGTGAATAAGCTGGAGCAAATAACAAAGACATAGTGAACAGGTACAGAGGTGAATAAGGTGGAGCAAATAACAACGACATAGTGAACAGATACAGAGGTGAATAAGGTGGAGCAAGATAACGAAAACATAGTGAGCAAGGTACAAAGGTGAATAAGGTAGAGCAAAATAATGAAGACCTCTTATCTCATCTTTATAGAGATACTACTATTGGGACATCAGTGGTTCATTTCTTGAGGGGGCCCTTATGTGAATTAAACAGGGAGACCATTACTTTGACTCTACTACCTGATGGCAAAATTCCACAGATAATACAGGATGTGGTGAAATACTCCCTAGGATTCACTAAAATGCTCATGACTCATGTTAATCGCTCAACATAGGTTAGTCGATTAGTGAGACTAACAGAAAATTTGATTCAGAGACATTGATAAAAACATAATTATCAGCTCATTACTGTATCTCTGAATTACCACTACCATGACTGGACCTGTTCTCCACAGTGGCCCAGGTATTGTATTAACAAAGGCACCACTGTACAGCACTAGCACAGTCAGACCAATTCTCCCTAGTGGCCAGTGCATCACATTAGAAAAGGTGCCCCTTAGATACACACAAACACACATTCAGACACACACACACACACACACACACACACACACACACACACACACACACACACACACACACACATTTAGGCTTGTGATTTTCTACTTAACCTTCACCTTAGTGTGACCACATGCACACACATGCGCGTGCGCACACACACACACACTGTCATGCCCCAACAGACACACACACTCATTGACACATATGTTCGCACACACACACACACACACACACACACACACACACACACACACACACACACACACACAAAATAACACCACCCACCCCATGTCTTCACTGAACTTACCTGCACCATAAGTATTCCTAATGGAGTAAGTGGGAGATGACGATGATTTTATGACAATCACTTTTTCCTCCTAGAACATAAATCCAAGGGATTTCCTGAATCAATTAGTCTAGAAATGGTTAGAGCCACATACATTTTTGGGGGAGAGCACATGTCTAATTAGCATTAGCCTCTCCTCCAGACTGCAGTATTGGCATGTAGATTCACTTACAAGACTGCTTTTCATGCTTTGGCCCCATGGGGGAAAACCTCAGGGGTAGAGTAGCCTATGAATTTAAAAGACTTAGAGCAATGCAGAAACAGTCTGAGCTATGTGTTTCTCATCATGATAATCCCTTTTGAATCCCAGAGATTATAAAATAAAATTAGATCTATCCATCTTATTTTTTCAGGTTGTTGTTAGTAATCTTAAGGCAGACTCATCCAGTAAGATCAATCAAGATTTTGTGGCATTAACTAAAATAATTCTGTCCCTGAAGATTAAAGCCACATTTCTAGTATTCTTCCTGAGAGATAGGCCTTAACTCTGGGGGAGTCAAGTTTCACTACTGAATGAGTGATTGGTTAAAGCCTTTGTATTAAAGGCAGGGACTTCATTTTTTGGATTATATGTCATTCTTTAACTGGAGACAGAAAAAGAGATATAAGTTTTGGAAGGACCGAATTTGCAACAATATGGTTGGAGCAAAGTGTACATTAAAAAGCATTATCCTCATTTCTCCTCGTTTACTCATTTTTATAAAAAGGATAGAAGACAATGAGGTCAGGAATAAAGATAGTACTGAGCACTTACTTTCACAAATGCTGAAAGTATTAGAAGAAAGACTGGTGAAATATCTATCCTTTGGAAATTGTGGAAAGATAAAGCTTGGGGTGGGGTTTTCCCGAACTTTAGTATATACATATATATAAAATTTTGAAGTGGCATTCTGACCCCATGTGCAAAACATGGGAAAATGGGTTGTGGATGGATGGACGGATATATATATATATATATATATATATATATATATATATATATATGTATGTGTGTGTGTGTGTGTGTATATATATATATATATATATATATATATATATATATATATTGGCATATGTATAGGATGTATTTTAGTGAATAAGAGATGACTACTATAAAAATTCAAGATATTTTGTTATTATTTTCAGTTAAATATAATGAAGAGACTGCTTTTGACTTTTTGACATATTATAGAATGGCTAAGTGCATTTATGTTCAAAATAACATTTTGTCTGACTGAAACATGGACTCCTACTCAAAAATACTGCTGTATAGTGAATCGGCACTTACGATACACAGTACACCTGCATACCACTGCATACCAAAGTTTTTAGTTATTTATTAAGATTTATACACAGTGGGTCAAGATCACATTGTCTTACTCTGTAGGGTAGGCATGATACTCCACATATGAAATACAAACTCCCTCATCCCCAGTTGTACATGATTCAGTAAGGTAGCAGCATTGAAGTACTGGTTGGGCCTAATGGGGCAGCCTATGAGACTGTAGCTGTGTACAATAAAATGTTAGCACTCTATCAGTCCACCGTCTCTGCTAATATGTTGCTTAGTATATGCTGCTGAACAGCTCATTAGCAGTGACAGAAAAAATACACCTCTGTAACAAGGTAGGAAAGACCCATCCAGTAACAGTGTTCCCTATAGTGCAGCCAAACCTTCTGCCTCACCCTTACAAAGTGATGCTGTTGAGTTCCCTTCAGTGGGAGCTTGCACAGCACCAGAACGCCTCATCACCATTGGCTCTTCCAGAGTTGTTTGCTTAATGGCGCTCTCTTTTTTTTTAATTGCTGTCCTTTGTGGCTGGACTAATTTGAAGCTGCACCTCAGTGCACTGGTTTGGAAACGTATTAAACACAGCTGAGTATTTCTACACCAGGAAAGTAAAGAGTATACTGCACTTGATTTTGTTTTTCTGTTTTTGTTGTTGGAACTGTTTGAAGCATTTAAGCTGTAACTACATGATTTTTTCTTTAACTGTAGCTAAAGAATTCTTCCACCCTTACAGTCTATTCTTGTTTTGTTCTTAAATGCAATAAGCCTCGTTTTGTTCGCCCCATATCCTAATTTGTTGGTGCCAAAATTCCCAACCTCATCTGTTTCCTGCTGTTGTCAATAACATAAACGTATCATTTTATAAAGTCACTCTCTTTAGGCTTTTTAAATACATTTGCCTCTCGTATCCCGTAGATCCATAATACTAAGTGCCCACTCAGCGAAATCATGTTGATCTTTCATACTTAGTTGTTCTTGAGTTGCCTGCCCTTGTAATAAATTAGTTTTTGGTCTCATCTCATCTCAACTGCTTATAGTAGTGAGCACTAGAATATCAAATGGGAAGTTTCCTCTCGTTAGTCTGCTAACGCTTGTTAGCTTCTCTTTCATATCTTCCTATCTGCTTAGTGCACCATGGAATACCTAAGTATTAATCCCTATTTTTCCATCTTACTTTTAAACTCTGTAGCATCTGGGTCAGTACTACAATTCAGAGCCATCTGTTTATTTTGTGTTCTACCATAATTACTTTCACTGTCTGCTGCATTTACTTCATTCATATCATCATCATCCTCTAAGCACTTGACAAAAAAGAAAGGTCAGCCTGCTAGTTTCATCTCTGTTGTCAACCTTTTAGCACTAAGTATCTTAAGAAAGTGTACTACCTACCTTACATTTACAGACAAAATTATTCTCAATATTAATAATTCCATCTGTGAGAAGTGCAAATACCTAATATGGAGTCTTACCGTTTACCTAGAAAAACTTGTCCTGTAATATTCATACACCGCCACCACAATCCTTTACTAGTCACAACAAAATGCTTTACTGAAGCTGTAAAAAACATTCCCAAAGCCTCCTAGAAATAAGATTAAGTCTCAGCAAAAATCAGGATAATCACCCACCTCATGGGTTACAGTGAGTTGTCTTTCAGGTACTGGGATTTCTTACATTACAAACACACTAAGAACTCTTCATAGCAGTGACACATGCCAGGGTGAATGACTTGAGGTGTAAAGCCCTGAGGAACATACAGAGGAACATGTCAGAACTTTCAATGCATGTTGCAAATACAGGTAAAACACTTACCCGAGTCAAATCCTTCCTTCCTTCACCTCAGTTGATGCCTAGATACAGAAAAAATAGTTGGTTTTAATAATTGGTTAAATAGATGGTGTAATTCTAAGGGGATGCAGTGTGCATCTGCCTGGGACAAGATACTGAACAGTCCAGCTTGCTTCTGTAAGGATATTGTGCACCTCTCTTTCCAGTGCTTCTGCATAATGGCAAAAGCCTTTGCTGTCCCTCACTGACGTTTTTAGGTGAGTCCAGTGTAGCTAACATATTAGTCCTGAAATTGGATTACATTAAGGTGGCTTTCCTCAATGCCACAAGTTTAAACATTAAATTACCTGATCTTGAGGCACTCTTGCATTTGGAAAATATCCATGTCTGTGTAAATGATGAGACTTGGGGTCGGATTCATGAATGACTTATTTCCACACTGTGACACACACATCATAGTGAGCCATTTTGTATTCATTAAACAGCTGTACACTTCATGTAGAGTCACCAACCTAATGTAAACACAGTATGCTAATTAAAGAATAAGCAGCTGAATTACATGCAAATGAACCAATCCAGTATGCCTGAGCCATTCAGGAAGCTATAAAGTAACCATGCAGAGATGGTGTAGCCCTTGGTTTTGAAAACCAAAACCTACTGGAATACAACCATCATCACACTTAGAAAAAAAAATGTTAGGGGCTGCTGCTGCTCTCTTGCATGTGTGTGTGCAGTAAGCTCAAATGTATGCTACTGATCGCCCAAGGAGAAGATGGGCATTCAGACCCAGTTTAACATATCACAGACTGCATGATATTGAAATAGTAGAGTGACACAGGGTTGATAGGGAAATACTACAGGAACTCTGCAACCTTTGCCACCTCCAGCTCAGACCCAAGGGAAATGGAGGAGAACCTATATCAGTGGAAAGTAAAGTATGTGTAGCATTAACAGTATTAGAGACTGGTACATTCCAGAGACCCACAGGGAATTACTAGAGGTGTCACAGGCCTCAGCTTCCAGAATATTTCACCAATATCTAAATGTTATGCTACAACATGTAAGGCAGTACATCTATTGTCCACACACAGCAGAGGAGAGAGCAAGGACAGTGCAGGAATTCTATGCTGTAGCACACTTCACTGAAGTACTGGGACAGTAGACTGTACTCACATAGAAATAAATGCTCTACTTGGTAAACAAAGAAGGACATACATCAACATGAACCAGTCAGCTGCTAGGTTGCTTGTAATGCCTGAGGGATCATATTCAATGTCTGTGCTGGCATCCCAGGCAGTTATCATAACTTACACATGTGGTACACCTCACAGCTTTACACAAGGTTTGCTAGGGGTGATGTTCCACAAAGCCATTTACTGGGTGATACGGGTTATGCACTGGATCTGTGGCTCATGACACCCATTAGAAATGCATACACACACCCAAAGAAGGATACAATGAGACCCATGCTCAAACAAGCAACATCACAGAGCATGTGTTTTGCATGCTTAAGTTATGTTTCCACTGTCCAGACACACTGGGATGTGCCCTGCAATATGCTTCAGCCAGCTGTAAAGAAATTCTGGCCATCTGTGTCATGTTGCACAGCATCATCTTGATGAAACAGCTGTAACAGAGACAGCAAGGGCCAGTTCCACACATTCCTGGACCATAGACAAGGCCAGCACCTTCTGCATATACAGATGAGAAATCTGAGGGGTAATTTCCAGCTGTAGAAGTAGCTGGCAGACATAGACATGCACAATATGCCCTTGCCCTGGCTAAGAGGCAAATAATAACACACACAGTCACCTGTGAAAAAAATATATAACAACATAAGCACATACAAATATTAAAAGTGACGCCAATGTCCACAAATGTTACTTACCCATGTAATGTAATATATGTGTATGCATAGCATCAGAGGCAGCACAAAGCACATGACTGCTAACTGCAATAATGACAAGGTAAGTGTGGAACTGTAGAACATGAACAAATGTGTAAAAAGCTAAACTACTTGTATACTCTCATTCTCATACCTATCCATTCTATGTATCACACATATAAGCAACTCTAAGTCAAACAGAAATGAACAAAGCCCATAGCACAGTCATCATCATTCTCATGGAGGATGTACCCTACGAACTGCCATATATGTAGTATATCAGCAGTGGAATTTCAAAATTGCATACAATAAAAAAATATCCATTGCATATTGAAATATATTCCAAATATGAGCATGGTAAGCAGTGTGTATAGAGGACAAACATAACATTTAAAACAGTGCAGTGATTTGTAGAAGAATCTCCTCCCAAGTAACTATTAACAATGCTCTGTATCCAATCAGACTCCCCTCCTTCCACTTCTGTAGCTACACCATTACCTTCCTATAGTGTAGATTCAGCCCTCTGAGCACTGGGAAGATGCAACTGAAGTGTGAAATCATTAGTAAGTAAGCTGAGAGGAGGGGAAGATGCTCAGAAAATAAAGAAAAGTAGCAGCTGGCAGTGTTGGCAATCTGAGATTAAAATGGTGTTAACCATTATTACTGTAAAGTATTAGTCAATATGACATTGATCTAGACATGTTTAAGCAAATGAGAAAGTAACATATTCTAGTCTTGTGTTTGTGGCAAAGAGGGATAAGAAACACACATGAGTGTGTGTTGTTATTGCAGTGAGTTAGGTATTCAGTTCCAGACAGTATGGTGTTTAATAGGGTTAATACATATTTTCTGATTATATGATCAGGTTGTAGCACATACAGACCTAGGATTCATGATCCTGCCTTTTCATATTTATTACCCTATATATGTTACCTCACACCCCCCACTAATTATATGTACCAACTCCGAGGTTGAACTAAATTGGGGAAAGGGCAGGTTTTGTTAAAGTTAAGTTACCAGTAAGATAGTAGTAGATCATGGTCCCTTTATGTTGGCCAGCTATGGCTATTCATTGACTTTTATTTTTGATGACATCCCTATTCATTGACTAATGTTTGATGTACAGGCATTCAATTTAATATTTTTTTCAATCACCAAACATGGAACTGTTTCATTTATGTGCAAAGTACACTTTCCCTTCCTGTGTACAGCATGCATTATTTCCCTTATGTAGCTTTTTGTGGTCTTTGAGCGAGCAATCTCAACAAGTTTAACCTTAGACAAACCTGTTTGTTTAGTGTGTGTGCTCATGCTGCTCAACCTGGTTTCCTGGCTGCCAACACTATTGCTGGCCAAAGAAATATGCCTGTATTCTTGTTAGTGTGATGAGCAGCATGCTTATGTGATTAGCACTGCTGCTCATCCTGCTAGCATGTAAGCATCGTGTAGGCTTCGCACAAAGCCTCCACAATTGTTCATGAATCCCAGATTTGGTTTAAATATAGAGAGAGCCTTCCCTTTATATATGTTCTTTTCATGCCTTTGTACATGATGGCAAGCTGTGGTAGAGTATCCATATTTGCCAAGGAACATATTACCTTCAGGAATATCTCTAGGTACCCATAAACTGAACTACAAATCTCTCTAGATAGAATTAATTATCAAGTAATATATTGATTCAGAACACCATCTTCATCCTGTTATGACCACATTAAAAGCCCTCAGTGCTCTAAATGATCTCTCAATTAGCAAAATCTCTATTATTTTGGTTTACTTTAACTATCCTTCAGTAAATTGGGACTCCTATACCGCCAATGTAGGATATGCCCCAAAATTCCTTGATTTAATAATCAAAAACTTCTTTAAGCAGCTGGTGAACAAACTTACTACAAAATATAACATTCTTTACCTGATTCATGCAAATATGTCAGGGTTATGTAGGTTTCTGTACTACACCTCTGAGACCTCCTTCCTAAGAAAAGTCTGACCACAAACTTGTGATCTTCTCCTTTAAATTCATAAAAGCCCTTACAGCAAACCCCATTGAATTTGAGCACTACAAACATACAAACTCAACCTGCTCTATGATGAAATACCAAAATTCATTTATCACTTGACCTTCATACAGCAAAAAGCTTCACTATGGAATTTTCCACCCATTCAACATCATGCCACATGATGGCATCAAACAAAAGCTAAATGCTTGAAAAATCAACTTATATTTAATAAGATGGATAACAAACTGGATGAAAAAAAAATCCACACAGTGCAAGTTCCAGGCCCTTCATCAGAAGGTATGAAAGTGATCACTGGTGTCCTGTGGGGTTTCGTGTCAGGACATCTCCTTTCTGGCCTTTACTTCTTAGATCTCCAAGCAGAGATGAAACCTCTGCCTAACATATTTTGTAGATGACTGTAAACTGTGTGTTATTGTTGCTAAGTCACTCTCTGACACCCAGACTGTTTAGACTGAACTCTCCCTAATAAAGTCTTGGTATTCTAAAAATGGACTCAAACTAAATTCTGAAAAGTGTAGTGTCATCTCTTTTGATAGAAAATCTTTCCTTTCTTCCTAACGTATAGACAGTATACCACTACAAAATGAAAATGTAGTTAGAGACCTAGGAACATAAGTGGATAATTCTCTCTCTTTTTATCATCATGTATCAACAGTTGTCAGGATTTTTTTTTATTTAGCATAGTTAATTGCCAAAGGAATATATTTAAGGTCTAAAAGAGGTAATTACTCCCATGTACTCAGCATTGATAAGACCAATTACTGAGTACATGCTCCTTTGAATATGTGTCATTTAACATATCAGCTAATTAGAAAGACTCCCAAAGGTCCCTAACCAAACCAATCACAGGCTTAAAGACCTTGAGCTATCAAGAAAGGATGGAAGCCTTATCCCTTTGTTTAGTGTCTTGTAGACTTTTTTTTTTTTGGGGGGGGGGGGGGCTCTGTCTTACTTACTATGCCATTAGAGATCCATTTTTTGTGGACCTTCTTCTCCCGTACAAGTCCAGTGGTTCCACCTAAATCTTCAACAAAAGCAGATAAGGAAAAACATAGTGGAAGGACAGGTTATAGCCCACTGTCTCTCAAACCTATGTAATAAACAACACTGCATCTTAAGTAGTGCAACTCACTATCTTCCTTTGAACATATCCTAGATAACTTCCTAGATAACTGGATGAGATTGACAAATTTACTCAAGGTTGGACTGGTATGCCCCCCCCCCCCCACCCACGAGAAAGAAGGTAAGGCCTGAAGGAAGGCACTGTGACAAGACATAAATGGACATAAGAATTTCTATGAATTTGTGACTGTATGAAAAGGACATCTATGTAACAAAGGTATGCATGTTCTCCACCATATAGAGCTTCAATGTCCTGCAGCATCATACGATACAACAGCTGTTGAGCTGTTGGTGAAGGAGCAGGAATGAATTGTCAGAGGCCACTGCAGTCAATGTACTTCTGTGTGTAGTTCATAAGGAACAGGCCACATTTGTGTACCACTGTTATGATCCGTGATCCACATATATATATTGTGTTTTACAATGATAGCACGTTAATACAATACTGGGTAGAGTGCTTGCTTGCCTCTGTGTACCATTTCTGTGAATACCAGGAAATGTCATGAGCTATTAGTTTGTGATCTAACTGTTATGGGTGACTGTAATGCATCAGATATTAACTATTTCACAAACTCAGCTTCTGGGGATTTTAATACTAAGCTTCTGAACTGACACTTAGAGAATAACTATCATCCTACTAAGAAGAGTAAGATTTTATATTTTTGTTTTCTGTTCTGTAGTTAACATTCTTTTATGAAATCTGACCACTAAAGAACATTTAATTGGGGTGTTATTAAGAGTGTTGTTTAAGTTACTGCAAGCATCTCCTGTAATGATTTTATGTTGGCAAAATGTGCAGGAAACTTCAGCAAAGGATACAAACCCATCCTACATGCTGAAAAAGTAAAGATAATTACAATGAATTATAGATACATTCCACAGGGTCTATATTAAAAAGTCGAATGTTTACTTACCTGACACATCTTCATCGAACCACGAAAACATCGATCGTCCTGAAGCGCGAAATCCGAAACGTTGATTCGTCATGGTTGGCCCTTCTGCTATAAAGCTCTGTAAGGTAAGTGTGCAATAGTTACAGACCTTAGGGTTAGGGTGCAGATTAAGGTAAGTGCATAGATGATAATGTATGTTAGATTTAGTGTAGGGTTATAGAAGTAGGGTTTTATTAAGTGTATGTGTGTGGATTATTTAGTTTGTTTGGGTATAGCTTTTTAAGGTAAGTGTGCAATAGTTATGGACCTTAGGGTTAGGGTGCAGGTTAAGTTAAGTGCATACTTGGTGGTATATGAAAGATTTAGTGTAGGGTTAGAAGTAGGTTTAGTTTAGGGTTAGAAGTAGGGTTTTGGTTAGTGTATGTAGGTGGATTATTTAGTTTGTTTGTTTAGGTAGTATGTAGCGGGTGGTGGGATGGGACACTATGACATTTTGAGTTATTGAATTTCGCGGCTTAGGGCGTTCGGTGTATTTGCGGTTTGCGGAATATGTGTCGGCGTTTAGGTGTTTGGGTAATTAAACTTTCGAGACTTTGATATAGACCCCATTCCACATTATGTACACATCTTTTTTTTTATTTTAAAAAATATATGTTTTATCTTATGGAGAGAATAAGTACTTCTGAAAGAGGAAGGGCTGTTGATTTACTGCTTTACAGGAGGGATCTTTAATGGCATCTTGTGCTGGCGGCTAACATTCACCCCCCCCCCCCCGGCTTAAATTGATTTATTAGCTTCAAGCTAGAAAAGAAAAATAGGAGACTAAAGTAGCAATATTTACAGTATGCATTGTGAATATTATCTGGTGTAGTGGTTACGACATTAACCTTACAAAACAATGTCTAATGTTTAACTCCTGTCATTAACTTGAACTTTGATGTTATTTTATTTTATGTGAATTTTTCACAGATTTATTTTTAATATATTAAGCTATATGAAGTAGAGTGCTTGTGAGCTGGAATGTATGTTGATTGGTGTAAAATGAACATGTGATTTGCAACAAACTTTATTTAAACTTACATGTGTGTGTGTATGTGTGCATGTATGTGTATATTCATGTTCCCTGGTGTTTTGGGGATTGTATTACACATTTTAATGTACTTGAAATGTTGAATGAGTGCTCCTTGATATGTACACACAACATCTATAAATTTCTCAGTATCATTGAGGTTAACATCATTGCAAAAAAGATTGAGAAAGACATGCATGTTTGCATGTACATAATGGGGAGCTTCCACTTTAGTAAGGTAAAACAATACTTGAGCAGTAATGTGTATTCAGTTCAAAGGAGATACATGGAGCAATTCAGAAAGAAACAAAAGAGTTCATCAGTAAGATATATTCTTTTCATAGGGGAATACATGGAATTGTCTGTTGAGATACAGAGTGAAAGTAGATACATTAATTCAAGATTGTTTTGGAGAGACATAAGGGAACTCTTTGTGACCATTTATTAACTAGGACCTCTGGGTTGCATGTAATTGAAGACCTATGCAGACCAAACTGGGTTTCTGTATTATCTGCTGATTTATCTACAGTTTAGCATTTTATTATGCTGTACAACACTGCTCTTATTCTTTCTGTTGTTCTTGGTAATTACAGCTTGTTCAAGATAAATAGAGTATGTAGATCATGTGGGATTTGAACTGAACTTGCTGTCTGTCTGTCAGAAAAGTGACCTACATAATTCACCCCACTATAAATATTATCAAATGTTAGTAATTGATTACTGCAACTTTTGTATGAGTGTGTGTGTGTGTGTGTGTGTGTGTGTGTGTGTGTGTGTGTGTGTGTGTGTGTGTGTGTGTGTGTGTGTGTGTGTGTGTATGCGCACACTTTATGCTTGAACCTGAAGAATACAGTCTAAGAAGTGAAGTTTGCATTTCTAAAAGCCAGTCTTCAGCTGTAAAATAAAGGATGGATTTTTGCAAGTACACTTCTACACACACTGCTAAAAGCTATCTAAATAAAATATTAAATGCATCTAAGAATGATTAAAAATCTCTTTGGCACACAACAAGATTATGCAGATACTCAATCATTTTCTGTTTTCATTACAGTAAAGCAATGTCTTGCAAATACTTGATTTTGGCACATGCAAACCAGAAAAAGAAACTTTCAGTTTCACCCCATTAAAATGGAAAAACTGCTGTAGAGTACTGAACTAGAAAAGCCATACCACAGTGCCCTGGGCAGCTTCTGAGTACATTCTGTTATACAGCGAACTGAACTAGAAAAGCCATACCACAGTGCCCTGGGCAGCTTCAGAGTGCATTCTATTATACAGCGAACTGAACTAGAAAAGCCATACCACAGCGCCCTGGGCAGCTTCAGAGTGCATTCTATTATACAGTGAACTTGTCAGTGGTGTTTTGTTCAAAATGACTGCTCTAAGAATGGTTAGATTCCAAAAGACCTCCTCATGGTTAAGCACCACATAACTTCATCACAGAACAAGACAAACACATACTCATAATAAATGCTGAAATTTGCCAACATCATTAATTTTGTGTTAACACACACACTTCTTTAAAGAGTCCAAATTCAAGAGTCAAAAATCTAATTTCTATTTTCAAGTATTTGTATATTACTTGTCTAACACTTCTATGTGCTATTTGGCTAGAATCCAGTTCACGTATTAACTTGTGCTCACTCTACCAGCCTAAAAGCCCTCCATGAAACCACTTGTAGCTGTTCTTATTCTATAATAAATGCATGTATACACATACAGACCTGCACACACATACACACAAATGCACATATACTTACACAAGTATGGAAACACATAGACACAAACACATACACACGCATGCACACTGATTCTGCCTCTCTCTCTTACTCCCAATTACAATTGTCTCAGAAGTAGAAGACGGCAGCATACATACTGCCTGTTTTGACATGGTGAGAATTATTGGCAGAACTAATTCTAAATCATCTGTTTTTACCTCAGCATTCTGCTCATTGAAGGTAAAAACGAAGCAAATGGGAGTGACAACTACTTTTGTTTAGATGCACATGCATTGCCGACTCAAACTGCTGGTAACATGCTGCTTCTGTTAATTATAGAAATTAACACAAAATCAATCATTTAATCTAAAGACATTTATAAAAATGATAGTGGTCACAATCCAGTATTACAATTAACCCAATAAATAAGAACTATTTCACCTAAGGGGAAATGTTACTAACTGAAAAATAAATCAAACAGAAGCTAACACCATGAAGTCTACATGTCTCTAATCTAACAATTCATTTTCTTTTCCTATATCTGTTTTTTTTCTTTTAAATAGTTATAGTCCTTTAACTTAGCAGTTTATATACCAGGAAGAAAGAAGTAAAATTATAATATGCTAGAGACTCCAACGCACCTTTAAAATAACAGTACATATTCTCATATTTGATCGTACTTTGCAGTTTGCATCTGTACTGCTAATTCATAAAGTAAATCTGAACACATGACTAAAGGTTTTTGAAATGTTAACTCTGTCTGCAGGTCTGTACAGATTGTAAGATGTATACAAATGGTGAGGCAAATTGCTAATCTGTGTTTACTAATTTATCTGTTTATCTTTGCTTATGAACTGATGGTGAATGAGACCAAATTCTCTGTTTAAGTTTTAAAGTTTGTGCACGTTCTGGGCCATAATCATATAATTATATAAGAGACAACACATTCTGATTCCTAATGTTTCACAGTGTTAGTGTCCATACATCTCCAGAATGTTCTAGTTTTGTTGGTTACACTCCTTTTAAATCATCAGGTTGTATACACATGATAACAGACAAAGACCAATAAATACATGTAAAAAATCTATGTAAATTAATTATTCAAAACAATTCACCATTTGCTCTGAATATGCATTTCACCAAGTATTAGCAGTACTCATTCAGTAAAAACTTGTATATTTGTATTCTAATAAAAAGAGACACATACAGGCTAATTAGCAGCTTTGTTTTGAAGCCCTATTCATCATTTAGAGCATATATACTAACAACTGTATAATGACATGAAAATAAAGAACACTATACAAGTAATCCACATGGATTATATGAAAGTAGGAACCCAAAACTGTAAAGGAATTTAGGAATGTGTGACGGGATTTAGGAATGCATACAATGACATCACTCTGCGGCTGTGCATACCCATTTTTAATGCCATAATCTGTGGTATACAAAAGGAACTATGCTAAGAAAAGTGTAGCAGTAGCACATCAGCATGTTTGGAGCTGCAGTCAGAGCCAGTGCTTGCTGTATGTTACAAGTTGTGGCTATCAGCTCTACCTGAGGAGTTAGAGGTCACACTTGACATATCACCATCTCACAGATCAATGAATTGTGGACTGCTTCTGAGTGGTTTGGGGTACTGTAAAGGATTTAGACAGACTGAGTCATCCACAGGTAGAATCAGGAGGGATGCATGTTAAGCCTATTCCTGTAGCTATAAAAGTATGTGTAACATTAATATTTTGGCTACAAAGACCCTCTAGCAACTTACAGGTGTTACATTAGGATTATTTCTGACTTCCACCTCAGCAGTCCTCAACCCCTCCCTCCACATTCTGCCAGAACATGTAGAGGAGTATATCTGGTTCCCCAGATCAACAGAACTGAGTAGTAATACCAGGCTGGCCTTTTATGACATAGCTTATTTCCCATAGGCCTTTGGAGCCATAGATTGCAAACATGCTGTTTTAAAGGCCCCTACCTGATCTACAGGACTTGCAATATATCAGCAGTTACAGATTCCACTCCTTAGGCTGACAGGTCGTCTGTAATTGCCACAATCTTATTTTTAATATGTCCATGCAGTAGCCATGTTGTTCACATATTTCCCACATTTGGCAAATACCCAATCTGTACCAATGATGCTTGTGAGGGGATTAACACAGGGATACTTGGTTGGTAGACCCACACACACATGTTAGATGGACAGGTCTTTTAACACAGGTGCCATGCAATCAGAAGTCAGGGACAATTGATATGTGGTGTGTTGTAGGTTGCTGGATATACCCCAGAGCTCTAACCGATGACCCAGGACACAATCTTCAGACCATGAAGGAAAAACTGACCTATAACACATCCCGTATACAAAGAAAAAAATAGGTGAACTTGTATTTGGACTACTAAAGAATGCTTCTAAAATCTATATATCTCAGGAGGGTCTCTGTAGTCCAGCCCAGACACATGCAGCAAGATTGTTGTTGTGAGTACCACATTGCAGAACATGACACTACACAAATAAATGGTGACCATCATGGCAGGGCCATACCAGTCACGGCAGAAGCATAAAGGCAGGCTGAGAATCAGGGAAGGACCATGTAGAAGCAGCACTATCACAGGTGAGACAGAAGGGAGTTCAATACCTTGCAGCACTGGTAAAGAGGCAACATCTAGTCCACAGCTGTGGGCCATGACACAGACCACACAAACTAAAACGATACATGTGCTGCCACACCCAGGCTACGCATCACAGTACATGGACTGGCTACATTGGTATCACAATTCACCATACCCACACAAATTAGGAGGTGAGCAGGGCAAAGTCATCATGATTTCCACAGGTGAAGGGGACACAATGATAGTTGACCGCAACAACATAAAATGAGATATGGACATGGGATGGTGAGTACAACAGCACAGACTTTAGGAAGTTGTGGGGAGTCAGGGATCACATTCACCAATGGTGTAGTCAAACTGACATACTATGATCACGGGTGGTATCTACTGTATTGGACTGTAGTGTTGGAACTTAATGTGATCTATGGCTGGGAATGCATATACCTTTTGGATCATGCATGTGCACCTTGATTGGGTGTTCCCCACTGTTGAACTTGATGAGCCCCATTGTGTATATTATGAATGATGCTCACATCCACGGTTTGCAGTCCATGTGTCCACAGGTAGCAAAGAAGGGGAACTATGGGACTATGCATGTGAAGCCTAATGAGGCATCATAGGTGTTGAGTCAAAGCAGTGTCACCTACCTTGATCTGGATGATGCCCATAAATGGGAATGGCAGATTGTGTACTGACAGGTGACTTTGATGCTATCTCAAGATTAATCTGTTCAGTCTAATTTTGGATGATGTATGCTTGACCATCTTGCATTTTGACCCTCTCAAAGCCATAGATGACATGGCCTATGGAGGCATACTAGCTGGTGTTGCAATATGTCCCATGGAGGTACCTCCAAGAACAACATTTACCACCAGCAAGCTCAACAGCAATGTGTTCTCCTGTCCTTCTACTTCATATCAATGTGCAGGTGGTGCA
This sequence comes from Protopterus annectens, assembly GCF_019279795.1. Taxonomy (NCBI): domain Eukaryota; kingdom Metazoa; phylum Chordata; order Ceratodontiformes; family Protopteridae; genus Protopterus; species Protopterus annectens. The sequence goes on along the minus strand of NC_056751.1, from coordinate 256,485,562 downwards.
CATCATCCAACAAGCACACATACTAACTCCACAGGACTGTGAGCAGCAGCTGTCAGTACCTAGTTCACTGGCCTGCTATGTACTGGTTAATTCTAAGTGTCAGGACCATATCAGTGAGAGTACTGGAGTCATGTTGGTGTTGTTCCTCCCCCTATCCCTTATAGTGGGAATGCCCAATTCAGTGATGCTGCACATGTTATGTGCTTCATCCACAGGTGGACACTATGAGGGAATCATGGGTACAAGATGTCTGTCATATGAGGTTGTGCTGAGCCTATACCTGTATAAGGGCTTCTGTAACAGTGGAAGTACATGACCTGTACCTTTCTATTGTTACACACACTGCCACTGCACAAACCATGCCATGTGCATGTTACCATTGTGACGCCCATGCGCTGGCCCAGTAATCAGGAAGCCTCAATCCTCACCACTAGCACCAGTGAGGGGCATGCATATTGGGAAGGATAAGAAGTACACACACAATAAAATACAATTTCCCTTAAGAGCACGCAGAGATCACAGTCAGTCTGGGGCTGGTTTCTCCCTTTCTCTCCAGATCCCCAATAAGACTCCCCAATGGCACAGCTATAGATTTCAGATTCTAGCCAAGTAGTCAAGCCAAAATCTCCAGTACCCTCTCTGTCCAACCAGTGCTTCATGTCCCTGCCCAAGTAGCTGACATGCACACACTTTGAGATTTGGTTTATATAGAAACACAAACACTTCTGAGGATGGCTGGCACAGGTTCTCCAGCTATTCCCCCTCCTGCCAGGCCATAAGGTAGTAATCACTGCCACCAACTACTCTTATCAGCTATTAATAAGGCCCTTCCCAAAGGGTGACCAATTTCACTGTGTAATATTACTGTTATCCAAATAGTAAGTGCAACCCAGGGCTAAGGCTATTGGAGTGGCTTGGACAGTATCACCGAATACATGCAATGCACTCTAAGAGTTTAAATTACCTTTACACAAAACAGCCACAGCTGAAAGGTTTAAAAATATTTAATAATAAATAATAGAAACACAAGACAAATCTTATTATTTCAACACAATGACATTACAGAGTTCAGAGATCACAGGAACCTTTTAAATAATATTGTAGGATAGTCTGACATAAATACAGACAACAGCTAGACTAATCATACTATTTCTATCTATCCCTAAGAGAAATACTAAAGTCTAAGATCCTACTTACATACAGAGCAAGCAAGTGCTGGTGAGTGGATGTTCTTCAGACAAAATCCAAAATGCCTTATCTTTCTGTCTGGAAAGTCTTAAATTGATAACACAGTGCTGCTGAGTCATTTCAGATTACATCATTCTTAACAGTTTTGATTTAGTTTCCCAGGCTAACAGAAACTCAAAATTTACATTTCTTTTTGTAATTTGTACCTGCAGGAAGCCACAGCAATAAGAGACATTTTACATGCAAAATCTAGTAATTAACTCTTGTCCTAAGACAATAGAAATAATTCCTTAGTCCAGACATTCTGTCTAAGAGCATGAGATCAAACAGTCATAAAATGCTTCACTTATCAGATTTCTTCCAGCAGGGAACACCGTGGTTACATTTTTGAAGCTCAGTACAACATATAGTTTAATCTTAACATATAGCTCTCTTTACATTTGTAGAACAAGCCTGTGGATTACATTAATATTTACAGTGACACAGAATTATTTACAAAATTCTGTCTAGCTAGGCTGTCAGCCTTCATATATGCCCCCCCTCCGAGAAATGTTGCTGAAGAGGGTTAGGTCTATCTGAGTAAGTCTTACCCCATTCCCTGTCTTGACAGCCCATCTGTTTTGGTGTTGCTACCCCCACTGCTGTGCTGCACTGACATATCATATACTTGCAACCCTAGGCTCCATCTTAGCAACTTGGCATTTTGCTGGCTGGCTGGCTCAGTGTAACCATGTTAGGAGATTGTGATATGTAACTACAGTAAATTCCCTTCCATGCAGATAAGGCAGAAGTTTCTGCAGTGCCACACTATGGCTAGACATTCCTTTTCTACAGCTGCATAGCATTCCTCCCTGGGTTGGAGCCTATGACTGAGATAAAATCCTGGTGCTCTTCTCCCTCTGAAGAAATCTGGCTAAATATAGCCCCCACCCAATGGTTTGAAGCATCTACCTGCACAACAAAGTCTTTGCTGTAATCTGGACTGGCTAACACAGGTGGTCCTCCGAAAGCTTCTTTAAGCTTCTGGAATGCTTGTTCACATGCTGTGGTCCACACTACCTTATCTGGCCTGTTTTTCCTTGTCAGGTCTGTGAGAGGAGCAGCTATGGTACTATAACCGAGGAAGAACTTTCTGTAGTACCCTGCTGTCCCTAAGAATGCCCTCACCTGCTTTTTGGTAACAGGTGCAGGCCATGCCTGAATAGCTTCCACTTTGGCAGTTTCTGCCTGATCTTACCACTCCCCATTCTATGTCCTAGGTAGGAGACCTCTGCTATAACCACCTGACATTTTCTTGGCTTAATGGTTAACCCTGCCCTCTGTAGTCTCCTCAGAACCTCCCTGACATGCTGAAGGTGCTCTTGCCAGGAATGGCTGTAGATAGCAATATCATGTAGGTAAGCAAGGGCAAACCTTCCTGCTCCTGCTAGGATATGATCTACCAGCCTCTGGAAAGTCACTGGGGCATTTTTTATCCCAAAGGGCATCCTTGTGATCTCATACAAGCCAAAAGGAGTCACAAAGGCTGACTTCGCTCTAGCACTGGGAGTCAAGGGGAACTGCCAGTAACCCTTAGTAAGATCAGTGGTGGTAAGATACTTATCCCCATCCAGCTGCTCTAGGACTTCATCTATCCTAGGCATGGGGTAAGCATCTGACTCTGTGTGACTATTTAATTTCCTGTAGTCCACACAGACCCTGGTACTGCCATTCTTCTTTGGCCCCAGCACCACTGGGGAGGCCCAGGTACTATTGGACTCTTGAATTACCCCTAGTTCCAACATTTCCTGTATTTCCTCCCTCAGAGTTTGTTTGACCCTCTCAGGCACCCTGTAAGGGGCCTGCCTAATAGGCCTTTGGGGTCCTGTATCCACCTGGTGCTGCACCAGGTGGGTGCACCCTGGTTTCCCAGTGAACATGTCCCCAAACTCCTGTAACACTGCTCGGATTTCTCGAACCTGGGTAGGAGATAGCTGCTGGGACATTGCTACCCCTTCCACTGAGGTGTCAGTCTGATCCTCAATGAGGAGGTCAGTCCCCAGATCAACCTCAGACACCTCCTGCAATCCACTGCAAATACTCAGCACAAGGGCCTCACTATCATGGTAACATGGTACAATTTGTGATCCTGCCTAGCAGTTCCACCATGTAGTTAACATCTTTTACCTTTCTTACCACCTTGTAGTGTCCCTCCCAAGCTGCTTGCAGCTTGTTGTGTCTGACAGGAATGAGAACCATTGTCTGCTGCCCTATAGCATACTCTCTAGCTTGAACATTCCTGTCATACCAGACCTTTTTATAGGTTCATAGGTGTGTACTAGGCTAATGGCTCTGGAGCCCATAGGATTACCCTGACATTGTGCCATCCGACCTTAGTTCACAGTGCCTCTGTCGAGTAGAGCCACTGGAGTGATCCCCAGGGAGAATTTTCTATTTCCCATCCACTCATCAAGATTTCTCTTGAAGAGGGCCAGTGAGGTGCTCTGTTTGACATATATGGGAAGTCTATTCCATAGCATGGGCAGTCTCTGGGTTATGAACCTGTCCCTCCAGCATGTTCTGTTGATTGTGATAGTGAGGTTGAGGTCTCTGGAGTGTGTGGTGTGGAGGGATTGGGATTTCTTTAGATGTAGCATTTCTAACAGAGCTGGGTCAGACATGGCTTGGTAAGTTAAGCAGAGATCACCTTTAGGTAAGTGATATGAGACAGAGAATAGTTGGAGTTTTTTTGAGTCTGTCCATATAGGACAAGTGTTTAAGGCCTAGGATTCCCTTTGTGAGGTACTTGTGTGGCCTCTCCAGCTGTTGCTGGTGTCTAGTGAGATACATGACAAATGGGGCATTGTACTCGATGATTGGCCTAATGAGAGAAGAGTAGAGGAAGACAATGACCTATTTCTTCCTGGATGCAAAACACTTAGTAATGAGATGTGCTGCATAGAAGGATTTTCTGACCACAGTGACAATGTGGTGGTCAAAAGAGAAGCTGCTGTCAGCCTATGTTCCCAGATCTCTTATAACACTTTCTGTGTTCAGTGGACTACCATCGATGTGGTAATTCATGGAAAATGGGCTTTTCCCAAAGGGGGTGATGACACTTTTTTGGCACTGAGCAGAAGACCATGGTTCTGACACCAGTTGTTGGTCTCAGTGAGACCTTTTTGTAGGATGTAAACATCACTTGGGAAGTTAATAATAGCTCCCAACTTTCAATCGTCTGCAAACTTTCACAGCCAAAGTCCCTTTGTGTTGGCCTGGACTTCAGAGAAGTAGATACCAAACAGGAGGGGACCTAGGACCAAACCCTGTGGGACTCCACTCGTGACTGGTCAGCAGTCTGAATTGGAGTCAGCTGCTTTCACACTGTGGGTACTATCTGTAAGCCAGTTTGGAACCCACCTAGTGATATATGAGTTGATACCTAGCTTAGTGAGTTTTTCTATGATTCCTGAGTGGGGAATGATATTAAAGGCCTTGGCCAGATCAAGGTAGGCTGTATGAGCCACCTTGCCTTCATCCACAGCTCTGGTGACTGAAAGAAGTTGACCAGGTTGAGCAGGCATGCTCTACCCTTCACAAAACCAGACTGTGTGGGATCCAGAGTTTGGCAATTCCCTATATTCTAGTTTATTAGGTCCATGAAAAGGGCATTCCTTAGCTTTGCACATCAGACTCATCAGGCTAATGGGGCGATAGTTCCTAGGGTCTGTAATCGCTCCTCCTTTGTGGAGAGGGATGACTGTATCAGTCCACCATTTGGTAGGGACAAAGCCTGAGGTGAGGCTGTGAGTGAAAAGGGCACACAGGTGAGGTGCCAGTTCACTCTGTAGTTCATGTAGAACACAGCCAGGGATATTGTCAGGTCCCATAGAAGCTGTATTATTGGCCTTGGACAGTGCTGTGTTAACCTGTGCAACAGTAATACTGGGTGTCTGGCAATCTACTGGTATTATGATTGGCCCTTTGGGGGGGAGGGGTAAAGTTGACTCTGTTGGCCAGTATATTGGTAGTATCTGTTGGCATGGTATAGGTGGTACCATTATGCAGTAGCTCAGAGCAACTCTGGGTATTGCCGTGGAGGTTCTTTACATAACTATAGAAGGCCTTCTGGTTGTCTTTACTATCTGCTGCAATTCTGTTTTCATAGCTAGCTTTAGAGGATTTGATGAGGGATCTCAACTTTTTGTTGAGGCTGATAAGGGAGTTTTTCCATTTTTGGGACTTTACCTTATTCCATATAAGTTTCCTCCTTCTGATGTAGAGTTTGTTTATGTCAGGGGACCACCAGATTGGCTTTCTTTTTTTGGAGGAGAGCATCCTGATTCTATTGAGTATGGCAAGATCCATGCATTTGTGTGTGTGTTTATACAGTGCATTAGTGTATGGTTTAGCAGTCAAGCAACTATTCTCCATTTGCATGGGTGCTGTGAAGTTAGTCACCTCTGTTTTGAGGAAGCCCAAAGTTAGCTTTGGAGAAGTTTTTCATGGTGGTTACCTTTGCGGGGGTGGGAGGGATGTGTATTTCCAAGGTGATTAGTTTATGGTTGGATCTAACCAGGGAGGAGTTGACTATTGGTGTAGAGCAAGGGTCACCCATGTTAGTAATAACCAGGGCAAGGATGTTGCTACGTCTAGAGGGGGGTAAGAATGAGCTGGTCCAGGGCATTGGAATTAATGAAGTCCAGGAAACATTGGACAAGTGTATTAGTACATGAGTAATTTTCCCAGTTAATGGAGGGGTAGTTGAAGTCGTCCAGTATGAGAGTGGTAGGTTGGACCTTAATATTCTCCTGTGTGCTTAGGAACATGGAATATGAGTCTTGGAACATGGTTGGGGAGCTATAGCAGGCTACGACCTGAATCCATGTCTTACCCAATATTAGCTGCACCTAAATTATCTCTGATACATTATGTTGAACTACCAGTCTGGAGGTGTGTGCATCCTTTATGAATATGGAGACATCACCGCCATTGGAGATTTGGTCCAAGTTCTGGGGCCAAAAGGTGTGGAATGTGTTAGAGTCTGGTAGTGCAGGGGTGCTTTCTGTTGCTTTAAACCAGGTCTCTGTTACAGCACAAAAGTCGATGTTCTCCATTTTAAGGAGTGCTTTGAGTGAGTGCATTTTGAGATTTAGACTTTTAGCGCTGAGCAGCATGACCCTCAGATTGCATTTGTTTGTAGCTGTTATGGTGGTAATTTGGTCTTTGGAACACCAGCTAAAATAGGTTCTGTAGGGGTGGCAAGAGCCTTGGCCAGTATCTTGAAGCCTAGGGGTGACAGATGCAGGCCATCTCTTGCAAAGCATCGAGGTCTGTCAATCATGTCATCCCAAGCAGACAGATACTGGATCCACTTAGAATGACACCAGAAATTTTAGCCAATTGTTGAAATCAATAATTTTCTGCTTGTACTGTGGTACCATTCTGGGTGATGGTAGGATGCTGCTCAGGGCTAGGGTCATATCCACCTGGGCTACATAATCTGAGAGCTCCTCCATGTCTCTTTTCATGTAGTCCAGGGAGGTACATCTCAGGTTATTCACTCCCACATGTACAATGACAGAGTCATATTTGTACCTGTTGTTGAGGGACTTGAGTGCATGAGTTATGTGGTGGATCCTGGCTCGTGACAGGCAGCTGACTGTTACTTTCTCCTTATTCAACCTAGTGAGTGGGACATCAGTGTACCTCACTATAGAGTCATCTATGACTAGTGTGTTGGGCATGCTGTTTTTCCTTATTAGCTTTGGTTGAGTGGCACACTGTTTAGGAGAGTTATGTTTCTTGTGATTAGTGTTGTGTTGTGGTGGTCAAGTGTTTCTGCCTTGGAAGACTCTGCTGTTTGGGTAGATTTTTATTGAGATCCTCCATGAAGGTGGGTGTGTGGTTTGTGTTTTTATGTGAAGGCAGTGCTGGTGTGTGTTCTGGAGGGCTGTGTGTTCCATGTGGTGTGGTGCAAGTGTTGACCTTCTCCCCTTGACCAGCTATTCCGGTCTTGGCTGAAGAGTGCGTGGCTTCCAATTTGGACATATAAGTTCATCTTTCACAAGTCTGAGTGTTGAGAAGTAAGAAGAGAGGGTTTTTGGGCTTCTGCCAGGTTCTCCTGGGCCAAGTCCATGAGTTCCCTGAGCTTTGTCCTGAGGTTTAGGACATATGCCACAACAGACTCCTGGTAAGATTCATGCTCATCTTCCCACTCATCATGAATTAAATCTAGAGGCCCCCTCACCCTATGCCCATACAACAGCTCAAAGGGTGAAAAACCTGTGGATTCCTGGGGAACCTCTCTGTAAGCAAACAACAGATGGGGCAAATATTTGTCCTAATCCCTCTCAAACTGGTCTGTAAATGCCTGTAGCATGGACTTGATTGTAGAGTTTAACCTCTCAACAAAACCATTAGTCTGGAGATGGTAGGGGGTGCTTTTCAGATGCTTCAACCCACAGTACTTCCACTGACAAGCCAGCAGGTCTGACATGAAATTGGCAACTGTCAGTCAGTATTTCTTTCGGGAAACCTACCCTGCTAAAAATCTCTAACAAAGCATTTGCCACCTTTTCTACCTTAGTGGAGGACAAAGCCACTGCCTCAGGGTATCTTGTAGCTAATCTACTATCACTAGGATATACGTTTTCCTTGTGGAACATGGGGTACTCAGAAGCCCCACAATATCCCTAGCTACCCTCTGAAAGGGATCCTCAATCACAGGCAAAGGCATCAAATGAGCTCTCACCTTGCCAACCTTTTGGCACTGCTCACAGGTCCTGCAGTACCCTATTACATCTCTGGAAATTCTAGGCCAATAGAGGTTCTGCATAATACGTCTCTTTGTACATTTTATGCCTATATGACCTGCAAAGGGAATATCATGGGCTATGGCTAGAAGCAAATAACACTAAAAAACAGATACTGTTAACACAAATAAAGGCAGCACAGTGCCAAGCAGGATCCCATTTATTCAACCTTGATATGAAATCAATTCAACAAAACACCCAACTGTAGAAAATCTCTCACTTCTCTTTGCAGTTAGGACATGCCCAGTTCCAAATCTCAGCAATGTTTCCTACTGCGGTAGCTTAAAAGAATGGTATGATACAGTGGCAATTGAAAACATTACGGTCAACCTGTCTCCTTTAAAAGATTCCAAGAGTATATAAAGCGGCAAGGTTGTTCATTGTTCGTTATCGCCCCTCATCCGGATCCCTATATGACCTGCAAAGGGAATATCATGGGCTATGGCTAGAAGCGCCAGATGATAGGCTCTAGACACTACCAACTGCTGTATTCCCTCACCTTCTAGTCCTCTCTCAGGTGTCCACTCTCTATACAGTAACCCTTTGTCCCAGTGTATAGACTCCCCCTTCCCTTCAGAATCAGGTGCCTCACTAGCTACCTACCTCAGGCCTTGTAATGTAAGGTCTGAGAGCTGATCCTGTCTCAAGTCTCTCTTTGTAACCCTTCCCAGCTCCCCTTCCACAGAAAGTTTGCTATACTCTGACAGCGGTGCCTCACTGTCAGCCTGAATACTACTACTCACCTCTACCTTTGCAGTCACTCTGTCCAAGGGACCATTAGTACCCACAAGCAGCAGTGGCTCATCTCCAGTCTCACTGCTACAGGGTAGCTCCCTCCCTGTAGTAACCACCTCACCAGTCCTGGGATGCAAGTATGTGGTTTGACTGGGTCTCCCCCAGGCTACCAGACCCACATGCTCGTCTCCTAGCCTGACTGCATTTAACTGCATAAACACATGGTACTGCCTCATCAAAATCTTTCCCTGTCAGGACATCTGCAGGATGGTAGTTTGGTACCCCTGTTGTCTCAAGACAACCCACTGTTGGAATTTTGGCCTTCCCACTTAATAGCTCTCTCACCTTTTGTATCCCACCTTGCCTCTGTGGACATCTATATGTCACATGGCCCCACTGGTTGCATTTAAAACATTTAACCCTAGGTCCTGGACGTGTACCTCAACTAGTGGCTTCCCCAGCTACTGGAAGATTCTGTTGGGGTAATCTGGGCTGCCCACTTAGACCCATGAGCTGCACTGGGTGTCCCTTTCCTGTGCAGGAATGCCCTGCTTGGTAGGTATAAGTCTCCCTTCTTCCCCAACTCATCTGAAGTAGCACATTGTCTATCAGCTAACCAGATCCTCATGTCCTCAGGCAAAGTGCTAAGGGCTTATTCCCTCACAAAAAGGTCTGCCAGCCCTTCAGAAGTGGTGACCTGTCATCCACTCACCCACCTATGACAATAAGTGCTCAGTTCAGCAACATACATTTACAGCTTTACCATGGCGTAAGCGGGTCAGGAACCATACCCAGAGCCTTTAGTCAACATCATACTGTTTACATACACTCTCTAACATATGAATGAAACTATCAAAATTATCTCCCTCTGTAGACTGTGGAAGAAATTTACTGACCTTTTGTGCTTCTGGGTTCCAGTTACTTCCTTCCCCATTACCTCCATGACTCTGGCAAAGAGTCAGCATCTAATTTTCATGCTGCCTCTGCCTTTCCTTCTCCACAGCTTCCATTTCCAAACACCTGGCCTCCAACTCAAGTCTCTCTAGCTCCAGATGGATTTTTAGTCCTCTGCAGAAAGGTTGAGCTGTCCATTCTCTGAGTGTTGTACATGTCCATGGCCAGTCCAATCGTCCTCCTGATTGCTGTTTCTGATGCAGCTATGACCAAAGCTGCAATCATGTTTGCCTTAGTCAGGTTTCCATGCACCAGTCCTTTAGCCTGGCACATCTCAGCCAACTGGCTCCTTGTCAGCTTGCCATACTCCTCTGCTGACATGCTTGCCTGCTCTCCCTGACTAACTAAGCTAACAAAAGAAATAAAGCAATTGTGATCTAAGCTCTTAATGCTCACTGCATGGCTGATTTAGAGTACAAAAACATCTTCAGTGATCACTGTACACAAGGTACAGAAATTCACTATCCACACCACTACAAGCCATTTAGTATGTGATGTGGCTAACTCACCACAATCAATTAATATTTGATGTGGATATCCCACCACTGCCAACCAATTAATATGTGATGCCCATACTCTAGCCCAGTAATCAAGGAGCCTCAATCCTCACCACTAGCACCAGTGAGGGGCATGCACATTGGGAAGGATAACAAGTACACACACAGTAAAGTACAATTTCCCTTAAGAGCACACAGAGATCGCAGTCAGTCTGGGACTGGTTTCTCCCTATTTCTCCAGATCCCCAATAAGACTTCCCAATGGCACAGCTATAGGGTTCAGATCCCAGCCAAGTAGTCAAGCCAAAATCTCCAGTACCCTCTCTGTCCGACCAGTGCTTTGTGTCCCTGCCAAGTAGCTGACACACACACTCTTTGAGATTTGGTTTATATACAAACACACAGACACTCCTGGGGAAGGCTGGCACTGGTTCTCCAGCAATGCCCCCTCCTGCCAGGCTATAAGGTAATCACTGCCACCAACTACTCTTATCAGCTACTAATAAGGCCCTTCCCAAAGGGTGACATATTTCACTGTGTAATATTACTGTTATCCAAATAGTAAGTGTAACCCAGGGCTAAGGCTATTGGAATGGCTTGGATAGTATCACCGAATACATAAAATGTACTCTGAGCTTAAATTACCTTTACAGAAAACAATAAAATTCAACAGTGCAGCCACTGCAGATTAACTCCTCTTATACCAGCAAATAAATACTTCAGTAAAAAATGAATAAGATGGAGAAACATGGCGGGAAAAAATAAAAACGTTTAATACGATTAATGCTTTCATATCACAGATGCTTTATCAGACCATAAAATTCATCAAATCTCATTAATTTATATACCCCTTAGCTGCCAATTAAACAATCAGTAATGAAACAACTAAACACTTAATTGCAATTTAAAATGCATATATATAATAATATATTATTAAATTGCAGTTAAGTTATATATGTGAGTTATGTATGTATTTGCAAAGTAGATGAAGTATGATATATGTGTGCTTGTTTCTTTAATGTTGATTGTTGTAATTAAGTGTTTAGTTGTTTCATTATTGAACACACAATATATGCACAAAAAAAGAAGAAACACCTCCAGGGTAAGGTACCCCCAAGCAAAAAGGCAGTCCAAAGAGAAAAAGAGAATGGCAGGTACTCCACAACAATCGAAGCAAACTTCTAAATATTAAGAATCAAATTCTTTATTGCACAAAGTAAGTGCTTTCGCGTCTCCAACAATGCTTCCTCAGACTTTAAAATACAAAGACATTCCTATTCCATTTAAACACTGCATCACTCCAAAAAGAACCAATAAAAAAACAGTAAAAATGCACTGTGAAAATACTTAGTCATACTGCTCATATATAACATATATTATATTACAATTTATTATACAGCATGTCATAAACTTCTCTGTATTAAAATGCTGCTAAACTTGCATCATAAAAACCCATATTTAAAATATGTACTATAATATATATCTTTTCATCCCACAGACACAAGGATGAAGCAATAAAAATAATATATAATGTATGATGTATACATATTTAACACTCTCGGGATTAATGCTTTAAAGCTCGATCCATGAGGAATGGATTCAGTGAAACCCTATCATTTAAACCATGTCCTCTGTCTGCTTATAGCCTAATTATCCATTTCCCTTCTTCCTTCTCTGTATAATTACTTATGTTACCTAACCTCTCTGTGGGATATATAGATTCTAAAACCAAAAACTTAAAACTGTGTGTCATATCATTCTGGATAATGTGTTTGGCTATCACATTTCCTTCATTTTCTCTGCTAATGGCATAAATATGTTCTCTTATTCTTTCTCTAAGTGTCCTATTCATATTCCCTACATAAAAACCTCTACATTTCTGGCAGCTAGCCAAATAGATCACATTCCTAGATTTACAATCAGTATAATGGTGAAATTCATACTTAATATGTGTGTCAGGATGTACAAAATAATTCACATTAGCTATAAAGCTACATTGATTACAGTTATGACATGAGAAGGTTCCTTTCCTCTGGGAGTGAAGTTCCTTCCTAGTATTATTCTCATAGCATAAAATCCTTTTCAGTGATTTAGTGCTCCTATAACTAAAATTCGGACGTATTCCAGCTATTTCCTTAATTTGTTCATCTAATAATAATATACCCCAATTCTTCTTGATTATCTCTATCACTGTATTGTTATTATTGGTATAAGGAATAGTTAATCATTTTAACTTTGAAGTATTAGTAACTCTTTGTTCTATATATGTCTGGCTACCTCCCCTAATATAAGGTCATCCTGATTTGTCACGTTCAACTTCTTGCATCACTTTAAGGTCACATGAATGATAACCTCTCTCCATAAAATCCTTCTTTATATCAGTGATGGCTACCTGATATGTCTCCTCTTCACTAACCAAGTGGGAAAACCTCAATGTTTGTTTTATTACAACATTCCTATTTTGTGTTGGATGCATACTATTCCAATGTAGAAGGGCATTCCTTCTACAAGGTTTCCTATAAATCTCTGTAATAATCAAACCATTGTCTTTCCTAAGTAATACATCCAAAAACTCAATCACATTTTGAGACCATTTACCTGTCAATGTAAGGAAAGCAGTCGTCCCATTAACATGAGAGATGAAATCATCTAGTGTAGTTGAATCCCTCCCCATATAAGGAAGACATCGTCCACAAATCTTTTATAGTACTTAATGTATTGTGAAAAATATACGTCATCTAAAACATAGGTGTACTCCCAATATGCCAAAACTAAATTCGCATATGAAATGGCACAGGGTGTACCCATTGCTACTCCTGTAATTTGTATTAAATAATCCCCATTGTAAGTAAACACATTATTTGTAAGAACTAATTCCATTAACATAACAATCCCAATAATCTGATGGTTGGTCAACCCTTTCTGTATTAAATGCAGTCTCAAATAATCTAAACCAACATCATTTGGTATGCTGGTAAAAAGTGACGTTACATCTAAGGTAACCATATAATCAGACATATCCAACCTTCCATTAGAATTATATCATGAAAAAGTTTCAAGAAATTGTTGGGTATCCCTTAAAATTGAATTAGTAGACTCTACCAATGGTCTCAATTGTTTTTCTAAATAAATGGATATAGATTCAGTCAGCCAGCCTCTGCCAGAAACAATAGGTCTAAAAGGCGGATTCTTTAATTTTTTATGTATCTTAGGAAGACCCTAAATATAGGAATCAATGTTTTTTTCTATGCGAAAGTACTTGTACAAATCACCATCAATAACACTGCACATTAGCATATCATATAAATCATCATGAACATCTTTAATCAACTTATCAAGTTGAGATATAGTTAGAGCACTATAGGCATATGGGTCAGATAGCATAGCTTTAATACTGGTATGATAATAATTTTGGTCTAACAAGACTACTGCTCCCCCTTTATCTGCAGGTCTGATAACAATTAAATCATTGTCCTGTAACTTCTTCAAAGCTAGTTTTTCATCTCTATTTAAATTATAAAATTCAAGTTTCAAACGTGTTTTATCTTGTTAAAGGCTGTAAGTAAATCATTAGCACAAGCTTTCTCAAAACATTATTCAACGAATAAATACTTCAGTAAAAAATGAATAAGATGGAGAAACATGGCGGGAAAAAATAAAAAACTTTTAATACGATTAGCACTTTCACATCACAGATGCTTTATCAGACCATAACATTCATCAAATCTCATTAATTTATATACCCCTTAGCTGCCAATTAAACAATCAATAATGAAACAACTAAACACTTAATTGCAATTTAAAATGCATACATATAATAATATATTATTAAATTGCAATTAAGTTGTTGTATATGTGAGTTATGTATGTATTTGCAAAGCAGATGAAGTATGATATTTGTGCTTGTTTCTTTGATGTTGATTGTTGTAATTAAGTGTTTAGTTGTTTCATTATTGAACACACAATATATACAACTGACAGTCAGGACATACGTTCCACTCTCTCAGATATTGTATTAAATCCTGTTGCTTGTAGCTAGATGTGACCTGTACAAAGGAGATAGAGACGGCATGCTGTGGGTAGACATTAGTCAGGTTTGGTGCAGGGACATAGCAAGTGAGATTTAAAATAATTGGTTAGATTTTTTTTTTTTGAATTGACTAATTGAGGGGTTCAGGGTAAGGTCAAATGGAAGCATGTTCCAGATTCTGCCTACTGAATTAGCAAACAGGGATTCTTCAGATTGGTTATTGGCTTTGGTTGCCTGAATCAAGGAGTTTAGTAGAGCATCTAAGTAGCCTGGCATTTTTGTAGGGATAGATAATGTTACTGAGGGAAGGTGTTTTGTCTGGGTGGTTAATGACTTTGAAAGCTACAATAAGTTGATTGTATTTTATTAAGCTAGGAAGTTCCAGGCAACCTAAGAGGTTAAGGTTGTGACAGTGGTGTGTCCTGTAAGGATTACCTGTGGCAAACCTGGCAATTTGATTGTAGCAGCAAGAGAGTTTGTTGAGTCCCGTTTTGTTCAGGTTTGTGAATATTGTTGAGGCATATAATAAAGTGGAAAGAAGATACGTATGGGCAATTGCAGACTTCGGTAGAGGGGTAAGGAAAGCTTTACTGCTATATAGAGAGCCTAGCTTTTTATTAACGGTTTTGATGATTTGTTTGATGTGCATGTCAAACTTAAGATTATTGTCAATTATAACACCCAGGAGTTTGGTATATTTATCCAGTGAGATTATGGTCCAATTGTTAGATGTTATAGAAAATGAGAGTTGGGGGGATTTGTGAGTAGGGGAGAAAAGCAATAGCTTTGTTTTATCGGGGTTTAGTAACAGTTGATTTGAGAGCCAATTTTCCACTATGTTAAAGGTTTTCTGGGTTAAAGATAGCAGATCTGTAGGGGTAGAGGCTGCACAAATCAGGGTGGAGTCATCGGCATATTGTATACAGGTAGCTTCTGGGATAGCATCCTTTAGGTCATTGATAAACAGTGCAAAAAGAAAGGGCCATAATATAGAGCCTTGTGGGACTCTTATAGTGACAGGAAGAAGGGTGGAGAGTTTATCTTGCCATATGACCGCCTGTTGCCTTCCACTTAGATAGGAATGGAACCATTGTGTGGCATGATTATTTAGGGACAATTTGTTAAGAGTTTGTAAGAGTATTTGGTGATTAACCATGTCAAAGGCCTTAGAAAGGACTAGAAACAAGGCTGAGGTTAGACTGTTGCTGTTACAGTTAGAATAGATAGTGTTGGTGAAGGAAAGGAGGGCTGAGGTGGTACTGTGGTGTGGTCTAAATCCATGTTGGGAGTTGGCTAGTAGTTTCTGTTGTAAGAGGAAGTGTAAGAGTTGTTTGTGGATACCCTTTTCCATTATTTTTGCTAGGGGGAAAGGATGGCTATCGGCCTGTAGTTAGAGAGTTCCACTGAGCTACCACCTTTGTGGAGTGGGATCACGTGATATTTTCCAGAGACTGGGGATAGAGGCTTCAGTTATGGTTCAATTTATTAGAATTGAGACTGGGTATGCTATGATATCAGCTGATTTTTGTAGATATTCTGAAGGGTGGAGGTCAGCTGAGAGAGTGGTAGGTTTTATTTTTTTAAGTAAGGATGGTGAAGGATAGTGTATCACTGGCTGTAGGGGTTACTGCTATAGGGCATGTGGGACTAAGTTTGCTAGCAAGGGCTTGCATGGTTTCAGTGAAGAAGCAATTAAAGTCATTGACAATGTACCCGGGGTGTTTTGGGTTGAAGCTGAGGGCGTTGGAGTAGAGGTTTTACCTGGGTGTAGTAGCTTTTTAATACCTGCCGAGAACTTCTGAGGTTTATTAGTGTGTTTCTGCTGAAGTTGGCAGAAGTAGTTTTTCTTGTCTAGTAATATGGATTTTTTTGTGTCATTCCTAAGTTGGTGAAAGTTTTGTTAATCTTGTATGATTTTTGATGAGCGCCAGTTGCTCCAAGCAATGTTTCTATCAATGATTTTTTAGTTTGGTATCCCTTGTAAGCCAGGGGGCAGATTTTGTTTTAATTCTAATGGTGCATGGAGGTGCATGATTATCAAGGACAGTCAGGAAAGTGTTTTTGAAGTGTGCTACTGCCTCATCTAGTGAAAGTTGGTAAAGAACTGCCAAATTACATAATTTTAATTCTTCTAAGAATTTACTGAGGTTAAAGTTTTTTTGTTTCTTCTTGTTTTATAGATGGGTAGTTGTGGGCATTCAATTTTCTGCCTCAGTACACATGTTAAGAAATGATCACTTAAGTCTTCAGGGAGAGTACCAGATTTGTACATGTGGTGGTTACTATTAATTAATATCCAAGCTAGGATGCTTTCCTTCTTATAAGGTTTACTTATTCTAGTAGGGGAGGTAATGGTTTGCTTAAATCTGTGTAGATTAACATGGGTGGATGGGGGATCTGAGGAGCAATTGTTCCAATCTATGTTGAGGTCACCTAGAACAATGGTTTCCTGAGGATAGTTATTAGCAAGCCAGTGGAGGATATCTCCAAGTGTTTCTGAGTTGTTACCTGGGGGAATGTAGACACATATTATGTTTATACATTTGTTTTTATTTATATGCAGTTTGGTTGTTATAATTTCTGCTTTGTTAAATGTGGGTGGTTGGGGGCTATCTGCAGTAATATTAAGGGTTGTTTTATAGACTATAGCTACCCCATCTCCTTTCCTGCTAGTACGATCTTGTCTGATAATATACCCTAGGGGTAGAATTTCATTATCTGTTGTAGTTGGCTTTAGCCATGTTTCGGTGAGACAGAGTATATCAGGTGAGTAGTAAGAAGGGCGTGAAGGTTATGAACTTTGTTGTTGATACTTCTAATGTTCAGATGGCAGGTCAGTAGTGAATTGGGGGGTCTATTTAGGTTTGGTTTTATACTGGAACTGTTAATGTTTGAGTGGATGTTATTGAGAGATGTTGGTCCCGGGTTGGGGTGCATGTCACCATAAATGGTAAGGGAGCGGGGTAATATAGCTACGAGTTTCAGAAATTTATTTATTAAATTTTGGTAATGTTTTAACTTAGCATAAATGTGTCTACGTAAAACAGGGTGGACATTAGAGTGGGAGAAATCCCTGATGGATATGGCAGAGTGGGCAAAATGGTTTGAGAGGGAGAGGGTGGTGGCATGGTATTTGAAATAATTCATTCCAGGGAACTTTTGGTATTCATAGGCGGTTAGGGAATAGAGGATAACTAGTAGAGGTAGAATGTAGAGTAGTAGAGATATTTTTGGAGGAGGAGAGGGTATTGCTGACATATTTAGGACTAGTACACCCAACGGTGGGTGGTAATGTATGATTAAGTATACAAGGTGGTGAGCTAAGGGTGAAAGGAAAAAGAAGAACTCTTGTAATGGGTGATGGGTTAGAGGGAGGAGGTAAATTGGTGGTCAGAGGAGCTAAGGAAAAAGAGGGAGGGGTGTTATGAGAGGTATAATGGACTGGAGCGTTAAAGGCAGGTGATTATGCAAACCTAGTTAGTGGTTTAATGAGGCTTAGAATGCAAAGGGGCTAAGTTACAGATACAGGAGTATCAAAGTTGCAAATAATTATGTATATATATTTGGTTTTTACTGCAGTTAGCCAGGTTTATTTACCTATCTATGAGGTAGAGATGTTAGAAAGGATAAAGATATTACCTAGGGTATGACAGGTTGGGCTATTGGTAAAGTTAAAATTCCCTTCATAATAATAGTAGGTTATAAGTGAGAGCAGAGTGTGAAGTAAGATTTGGCTGGTTGTGGGAGGTAGATGGTGTATAAAATTATCTGAAAGTATGTAGAGATATAGAGCCAGTAGTATGTAAAAGGTTTGCAGGCTGGTCAGTAGGGGGAAATAGGCAAGAGGCTGAATATGTAAGGGATAGGGACTAGAGGAGTGATAGTAAGGAGAAGATGGGTTTGATTTGCTAGGGTGACAGGAAGGGGTGTGTCCAGGATGGCTATAAAGGAAACCATATGGGGGGGTGGGTAGGAATGGAGGTGTGTAGGGAGCGAAGTGAGCCTGAGCGAAGCGGGGCAGCTTCCCAGGCCTCAGATCCCTACGTAAATAGACAATCAGTAAACAGTGCACAGAAATGACATTAGAAGTTTGCCAGGGGATATTGTATAAGGCTAGGAGGATAGTTTAAATAGCACAGATCAACAGAGGAATGCGAGTGGGAGCTAGTGGTTAAGACAACAGAGAGGCAGAGCTAGGGAAGAAAGTAAGAGTACGGTTCAGGATCAGATGAGAGGAAAATGGAGGTAACAGTAGAGGGAAAGGGTGCACAGAAGAGATGAGAGACCAGTTTAGAAGGGCTGTATTTGAGGCAGGGTAGGGCAGTGAAAGGGTTTTATTCTGCTTACAGATAACAGCACTAAATTGGTACAGTTGTCCCTGGTTTTAATACAGGAAGAGCAGTGTCCTGATAGTGGTTTGTTTAGGCGCTTCCACAGGGCTATATCTGAGGCAGGGTAGGGCAGTGAAAGGTTTTTACAGAAGACGCTTCAGACAGTGACTCTCACAGCAGCCGAGAAGAGGGTAGATTTCAAATATGGTACCCCTGGATATTTAATAATAAATAATAAAAACACAAGACAAATTTTATTACTTCAACACAATGATATTACAGAGTTCAGAGATCACAGGAAACTTTTAAAATAATATTTAATGATAGTCTGACATAAATGTAGAAAACAGCTAGACTAATCTTACTATTTCTATCTATCCCTAAGAGAAATACTAAAGTCTAATATCCTACTTACATACAGAGCAAGCAAGTGCTGGTGAGTGGATGTTCTTCAGACAAAATCCAAAATGCCCTATCTTTCTGTCTGGGAAAGTCTTAAATTGATAACACAGTACTGCTGTGTCATTTCAGATTACATCATTCTTAACAGTTCTGATTTAGTTTCCCAGGCTAACAGAAACTCAGAATTTACATTTCTTTTTGTAATCTGCACCTGTAGGAAATCACAGCAATACAATACATTTTACATGTAAAATCTAGTAATTAACTCTTGTCCTAAAACAATAGAAAGAATTCCTTAGTTCAGACATCCTGTCTCAGAGCATGAGATCAAACAGTCATAAAATGCTTCACTTATAAGCTTTCTTCCAGCAGGGTGCACTGTGGTTACATTTTTGAAGCTCAATACAACATATAGTTTAATCCTAACATATAGTTCTCTCTACATTTGTAGAAGAAGCCTGTGGATTACATTAATATTTACAATGACATAGAATTATTTATAAAATTATATCTAGGTAGCCTGGCAGCCTTGACAACCATCATCACCACCACCACCGGATGCCTTGCTTTCATTAGCTCTATTGTGATGGACCATCCACCAGTGGAATCTGTGAAATCATAAATGCAGATAATGCCACTGTGAGCTCAGACACTTATGCTTTTATAACCTCTTACGGCATGCATACTGGTACATATGAATATACTGGTGTAGCATGCATTGGCAGATATACTTTGTCATGCAGACTGCTGCAGTTACAGATCAGAGGTACCTGGAAGGACAGTTATGTAGGTGAACCTTGTTTAATCCTTTATTTTGATGAAGAGTACTGACTTGGTGCTTCTTCTACTTATGCACTTATGGTTGATGCCAGCCCAGCTCCCACATCCATGCCACCTCCCAGGTGAAAGGGACTGCTCCTTCTGGCCAGTGAGTGACAGACGCACTCCTCAACCTTCATCACAGCTATTGTACAGACCTAGTATAGCTTCCCACAGCATGCACATCCTACATCAGTCCCTGTCATGTCTGATCCTGATAGTGTCTCCCTGCAGCACATTTGCCCAGGAGGCACATGCAATATGTATAGGGAGCATGTTGTAGTATTTATTCTCCTAGCTAGTGAATATTTTAAGGCATTACTTCCCTCAGGTGGCCATGTCTGTACCTTCACACCTATGGGCAAAACATATCATCAGTGGGTGTGTCTGGTACACTATGGGGTGTACATAACTGTGTCCATGGCATCTCCATTTAAACAACTGCATATTAACTTCAGTTAGTGGTATGCATAATCTCATCCACCGATTTACATACTATAGTCATACATGAACATATGGCCCTGAAACCTCAATCCTTGTATAATGTCCTTCCCATGGTTTCTTATGGTCATAACTTGAACCTCATCTCCCCAGCCACAGGTAGATGACACAGTGTCATGCGTTCCTAACATACAGCATGACATCTGCCTCACTACCACTGATATTCAGCTCAGGGTCTGTCATCGTTTCTGAGGTATTTAACCAGGCAAGACTCATTACTTAAGGATGGGAAGTTCCACTTCTTTAGAACCTTTACTGAAATTCTTCTATTTTAGATTTGTACAGATGCAAGTAGTGTTGCACAAAATGGTGTCAATATTTTGTATCATACTAAAAAGAGCCAGTTAGTATGACAAATGTACCAGTCCACAGTGAACTGTCCATATGCCACACGAGCTACGCACATCACATTGAACATGAAACATGTTACCTGTATTGCTTATGAATATGGCCAGAGTATTCCCTTAGCTACATGCTGCTACATTGAATGCCTCTGGATGCACTGACTAGGTCAGGCCAGCTTGACTTAGTTGCGATATCCACCATGTTGACAACACATGCATTATCTAATACTGCTCCTAGTGCTGTGTATCCTATTACCCCTGTACCTGGCTTTTTGCATGCAGTTTTTTGCTTGGTATGCAGGTGATATCCATAGCATAATATGTCTGATTAGCACTGCAGTGCTTCACAGAGCAACTTCCCTGACGTTCTTAGCTGTCTCCAAAAAGTCACCTGCCCATTTATTTAGTCTAAAAGCTCACAAAAATGTTCAATAAGGTATCAGCTGTATTAGATAAGTAGGGCAAGAACTTCGGAAAAAAGGGAAACAAATTCACTGATGCTTTTCTAACTCTTCTTGATACAATAATTTATACCTTTAAATCAAGAAATTGTATAGGTTCATAGGTTGGTACTAGGCTATCGGCCCTAGCGCCTATACAAGCCTAGCCATAACAATTCCCTGGCTATTTCTTCCTACACTATTTACATCCCTAGACCCCTGTCTAGCAGGGCGACTGACGTGATCCCCGGGGTGAATTTCCTTTCTCCCATCCAATCATCAAGGTTCCTTTTGAAGAGGGCCAAAGAGGCGCTCTGCTTGACATGTATGGGCAGTCTATTCCAGAGTCTGGAGAGTCTCTGGGTCAGGAACCTATCCCTCCAGCATGTTTTGTTTATTGTGATGACAAGGTTTAGATCCCTGGAGCATGTGGCTCTGAGGGATTGGGATTTCTTTAAGTGTAGCATGTCCAACAGCTCTGGGTTTGACATGGCCTTGTATGTTAAGCAGAGATCGCCTCGGAGTAGACGATATGTGACAGAGTATAGCTGTAGTTTTTTAAGGCGGTCAGCATAGGTCATCTGCTTTAGGCCTGTGATTCATTTAGTGAGGTATTTCTGTGTCATTTCCAGTTGTTGCAGATGTCTTGAGAGGTACATACCAAATGGAGCATTGTATTCTATAATGGGTCTAATGAGGGATGAGTACAGTGGGACAATGACCTCCTTTTTTCTGGATGAAGAGCCCTTAGTGATGAGGTGTGCCACATAGAAGGATTTATTGACTGTTGTGGTGATGTGGTTATTGAAAGTGAGACCACTGTCCACCTGTGTCCCTAAGTCTCTTATCACACTTTCCGTGTTTAGTGTACTGCCACCTATGTGGTAATTCATGGGTACATGTTTTTTCCCAAAGGGGATAACTATACATTTCTTGGGTTTGAGCTTGAGCCCATGGCTCTGGCACCAAGCATCTGTTTCTGTAAGGTCCTTTTGTAGAGTATCCACATCATTTGGGGATTCAATAATGGCTCCCAGTTTGCAGTCATCTGCGAACTTTGTTAGCCAGAGTCCCTTAGTGTTGGCCTGTACTTCAGAGAAGTAGATGCCAAACAAGAGAGGTCCCAGGACTGAACCCTGAGGTACTCTACGTGTCACTTGTCTGGAGCTGGATTTGGAGTCAGCTACTTTCACAGTGTGGGTTCTGTCAGTAAGCCAGTTCGCAACCCATCGAGTGATGTAGGGATTAATGCCCAGCTTAGTAAGTTTATCTATGATTCCAGAGTGGGGGATGGTGTCAAAGGCCTTGGCGAGGTCCAGATAGGCTGTGTGGACTGCCTTACCCTTATTCACGTCTCTGGAGATGGATTCGAAGAAGTCATTCAGGTTCAGGAGACAAGATTGTCCCTTCATGAACCCAAACTGGGTGGGGACCAGTGTTTTAAGGTTGCCAATGTCTTTGTTTATAAGTTCCATGATAATATATATTGATGACAGTATGACATGATAGTATATTATTGAAGTTATACTGTACTGTGAATTTTAACTCTGTCTTATTATATATCTCTCTTGAAATGAACAAACTCCTGAAATTCAGATTGGCAAATAAAAATAAATCAGTTTTGTTAAGCTAGTAATTTCTAACATGCAATTTATATAAAAATATTTATTTGGGTCTAAGAATAATCAGTCTTAAAAGAGACTATTATCATGTTGGTATAAATGGGGGAAAACTGCCACCTCTTTTTGTTCCTTGCATTTGCACAAAATATTCCTTATTAAATTCTAAAAGAAGTTTCAGATAAGACAAAATTCAAGCACTTGTATTAAGATTTTTTCCTTTCTTCCAAGGCAAAATGAAGAAATAGTCCTAACTGCAAAATCATTTTACATGCTTGTTACATTAGCTGTCATTATATCAACATTTTTATACCATGGCACATTGTTGTTGCCATTGTTGTAAAAACTGAAAGAATCATAAACAGTGAGGCTAATTCTGAAGTATATGAATAAAAATTGCAATCCAATACTTTAGCAACTTGTTATAGGCAACACTGAATATATTAGACTTGTGTGTTGATTAGGAATTAATTTGTAGAAGTAAATAATTTATTTCTCAGACTTGGAGAAACTCCTGAGTTACAAGAAGGAATACAAACAGCATTAGTAAGTAACCACTAAATGTATATCAGCTTTCAGAGGGCTTATTGTGGAGGGCAGAGAATAACTGATGGAGTTGTACAAAAGGGGAAAGACAGATTTTTGGTGAATGGATAATGGCGGGTTTAAAGATATAACAGAGACATGACTCCTATATGATGTCAGAAGAGAATATACGGGAAAAGACTGAGACGACTGCCAAATATTCTGGTGCATGGGTTATCAACCTTTTGCCACTATGAGCTTTACTGAAACCATAGAAAAGCAATTGATCTCCTAGATATCAGAAAAACACTTTGGGCTTCTCTGCAGAAAAATGACCACACCTCTCTATTACATAACACTACACTTGCTTTAAAGAATTATGATTTAATTTAGTATGCAGTATTTTATGATTGCCAATCTAAACATGAGCTCACTGACTATTATTCTTCTGAATTTTACCTGACTATAAAATATTTAAGTACATCATTTCAGATTTGCTTCTACCTTCCCTGGAATAGGCCTGGGTTTTTCAGATTTGCTTGTACCTTCCTTGGAATAGGCCTGGGTTTTCAGACTTGCTTGTACATACTCTGAAATAAATCTGGCTTTCCCCAGTCTACCTGGATTCATCATTTGCGTAATGGTATTCTGAAGAAAGCAGACGTTAACAAACACAGCCTGGTGACAGTAAAGACATTGAACATTTACTACTAACTTACCACATTACCAGAAGTAAATGTGATAAAAGTCACAAGAAATGGGGTAGTTCAGGGGAGGTAGGTGTGGATAGGTACCAATGTTAACCTTGTCAGGAAAGGGAAATCATAAGGAGGCAAGATGGGAGAGTAAGTGAACAATAAGAATAGAGAGAGGAGCAACAGAAGTGTAAGAAGATAGAACTGAAAACAAGTATTAATAAACAAAACAGAAAATTAAAGTTCCACATACGCTTGACAATAAAGATACCACAAGGAATGTTACAGGCAAGTTTCTACAAGTAGTACATATATGATTGATGGATGTGGGAATCATTTACATGACCCTGTGTCTGTTTCTGGTTTGTTTTTGATTGAGGGGTATATTATTGCCTTTCACGTATGCATGGGTGTGGACATTATGTGTCATTATTTACTTTCTAATATTTTTGTATGAATTTTTTAAGCTAAGAATTATTTGGTACATTAATTTAGAGCTAATACATGTATAAAGCAGTGCAAGAAGGAAATGTAGATTGCTTTATGTAAATAGTCATTTATGTATTGTATAAACTTTATGCAAATT